>NW_024705059.1:40734-80229 GCF_018977255.1 Callorhinchus milii
TCTGGGACTGCTCCATCTGGTGTAGGGGATGTTGAGTGTAAAAGCTCCAAACAACCACGAATGCATAATCGGGATAAGTAGCCGGCCTTCGGTGTCACAAACAATCCCGAGGGGGGTTAGCTTTTACTAGGACCGTCACCTCTCACCATTCCAATGTTCGTAACTTGGGCCAATTGAGCTTTCCACTAACTTGGAGTAGTGTGCGCGGATTGTAGCATACTGGGCTATATATTAGGGCAATTGCCGTAGGCGGACTGCCGCATCGGCAGTTATCGAATATACCATGAATCTATGGTGCGGGCGCGTATCCACGAGCTTTTGAGAATGACCGATGATTGCAACATCGCATATTACCCAAATCCAAATTAGCATTACACCTTCCTCGGAGGGAAGCCGTGCATGACAGTGGTCGTATGCCGCCAGTATCGGGTGGCTTACGGCCGAGAAGCACGGCCATACCACGTCACCTTAGAAAGACCGCGGTAACACATTACTATACTAGATCCCACAAACTTGATCCAAGGTCAACATCCAGGGAATTATCTATGTCATTCGTGGTAATAAGAGGTATGTTATCTTTTGCATCTGCACTCTATGTTCACGCTGTTAGATCCGGAACGAGCGCATAGCGCGTGATTAATCGACCCATCGAACGCACCGAGGCAAGTGTCCATCATGCCGCGCTTGCGTGGTGACCAATACTGCATATTCCAAGGGTCCGCATATATGTACCCCCATGGAGGGCCCCTTACTTTGTTAAGCGTTTCTCACGATTTGCAATTTTAAATACCTAGCATGGGGTATTAGAACCCACCGCAATCCTGGTGCGAAGGTTGGAGGGGTTAACCATGGATACCTAATCTTTAATGGCAGGCAGGTGTCACGTCCAAATGAAGCTTGTCGCGGGGGAAGGCGGCTCGGCCAATGGCGGAATATTCTAAGTGCAAAGTGTTACCAGAGCCCCGACCAGCCAACGAGTCAAAGCGAGACGTTATGCTAGCGAGGCGAACCGTAACGATGATGTAACGTTATCTTGGGAGTATAAGGACGTGTCGTACAGCGGATCAACCAGCATGTCTGCAATAAACAAATGGCGCTATCCTTCTAGATGGCAGGTATAAACGCTATTGAACAGGTTGCATCTCCAGAGATCTTCGGTGTCTTTGGCGAAACATGCACGGTCATCATTTTGCTAATTCTAGATAAACCGATGCAGTGTCCTAACAAAACTAACATTACAAGAAGAAAGAGGACAGTATGTCTCGCCTGCATGTCGATCCGTATAAAAAGGACTTCTTAGGTACGGGAGCTCCCCGATACAATGCAATCCGCGTGAATAAGCCATGCCGACGAAATGTGTTTTCAGGTTTACGTAGTGGGGCAAGAAAGCAGACAACGTGAGCAGACGGAAATTGCATGGGCTCAACCACCACATCCCTGTCTCGTCACGGATATGTGTAAAGTAATTCGTTCGTGTTCTCACTGCGAAGCGATAACAACCGTGCAGTAAGGTATTACAATCCTGAGTATTAGCCGGTAAGAGCAGGACATGGCTCTAGGGTGGTAAAGGCGTAGACTACGAAGAATGTTCGTTCCTCGAGGCACAATATCGGAAATGAATTTGTCCTACAGCCAGGTCAAGGGACTTTCGCAAACGTGATAATCGTCTACTAGTTCCGGTATAATTTGATAGTGACTACGTACTAGACGTCTCAGCCTTTCTAATGTTAATTTCAGCTGTACGGGCGGTTCAGAGTAAAGGGACTGTCATGCCCAAAACGAAAAAGGTACTGGTCTAGCACCAATCTGGGGCGACAAGCCTTGTGATTGTTAGGAAGATTTGGGATCATCGGACAGCAGATACTACAAAGGACTTAGTTTATACGCTCGTTGCTGAATTTGGCCAATCACTCACCCAAGTGGAGCCGAGCTCAGGAGATAGATAAACAACTAGTGCTTGATTCTGACACTAGATAGAACTAGCCAGGCAGGCTTCTTTTAAAGGGGGGTTAATTAATCGACAGACCGCATCTTTAAGATCTCGAGACGGGACTACCGTTCCGACAGAGGTCGACTATCCAACGTTTGCATGGTTTGGTCTATACGAGTCAGCGCAACCATAGAAGAATCGCTGATAACCGCCTCAAACTGATGTGTCCTGAGTACCACCGATATTCACTTGGCTCCATGTGATATTTCTGCAAGTAACTAGAGCGCCAGCAACTAATCTCGAAAAAGTGCGGAACATCTGACTACCATTCAGAACGAAACTTCAATACCGGTGAATACCGAGTCAACGAATGGCGGTACGACAAAAGCCTTACTTTTTCCAGGAGAGGGACACATTCCTTCCCACGTCCACGATATGCCAATTCAATTCGTTGGACGGCTTTTTATCGATGCAGCCAGTATTCATGCTTCAGCAAAACCGTAACCCCGGTAAACTTGGTCAGGTTTAACGTTGTCAACTACTATGCAGGCTTGCTTAACAGAAAGTGGCCAACCGTGGCTTCGTCATTTGTAGATTGAAAAATGAGGCAGGTTAGTTAGCGTCTGGACTTCTGGGACCCATGTCCTTAGAATACGCCGTGGGGCTCGGATTTGTACGAGAGATTTTCAGGAGATGATCGGCGACCGGTTACAACTATACTTCAAGCGAACCTAAATGGAAGTCCCAATGGGCCTCGAGGTATTGCTATGACATTGTCGCCCGCTTGGACTTTGCTGGCTATCGGCTACTACACCGTGCAAGGTCCTGAACCTAACGATGTGGACCCCACGCGGCCCCGCGAGATGGAGATCCGTCCCTGCCAAAGTCTTCAACTTAACGAAGGATTCGCACTGACCGGTTCTAAGTCGGTACGGGGATATGAAATGATTACAATACGGTCTCTATAGGTTCATTGTACTGGAAGTCCAAATCGCACAACAAGAACGGCTAGCCCTCTAGCATCGCCCTCCAGCGTAAAAAGTATTTTGGGTCGAACATGCTAGACAGAGCTCTTTGTCCGCTTGATCCACAAAGGAGGTGGGGGGGGTATTTAATCGTATTGTAACCTGATAGGCCGTAGATAGATCCATCTCCTACGTCAAAAGTGGGTGGCCTTAGGACTCGTACGTTTAAAGGTTGTCTGTAATGGACTATCACGCTACCGGAGTTGATTTTCACGTCTGCATAATATTGCCACTCGCAATAGGGAGAGCTTCTGCGCTGCACGGCCTCTTACAGGCGCACTTATTATTCGCCTATATTGTATATAGGTAGCGGTAGAACACGCAAGTGTTAGCCGCTTGAGTATCCAGCTGGTAAAGTGCAATATGAGTGCCTGCAATTCTACCATAGGTTCTGGCACTATCTTCGAATTTGGACGTAAGTCCCGCATAGGTATAGAGAGAATGAATAACAATATCGCCGGAGACTCCTCAGTAAATCGCCCTTTACTAGGCTGACGCAACGAACGAGACCATAAGGATACCTTGCGCGGGCCTCTCCAGTGCGCTTCAGATCTACTGCTCCAGTTGGAGCAGAGCTTAAAACGAGGATGATGCGTCTTGGGGGCAGACGTCACGCTCTTTGCGTGGGGTCGGTGACGGCTGTTTTCTACCTGATTTAGAGAGTTGGTAGAAGCCGTCATGTCCGGCGTGCTCGGCGCCAGTCTCACAACTCTCCTTCATCCATGCAGGCTCATGGCAGCGGTCCCGATGCACCAGTACTGTGCTCAAACACAAAAAGGGTTGCTTAGAATCGCGATCGAGTCGTCTCCCCACGAAGAGGCAGCAGCCGGTGGTCTTTAGACCCAGGCAACATGTCTCTGCGTGGTTTAAAAAGAGAAGAATTGACTCTCGCAGGGTTCACTGAGGGAGACTATTTTGGGGATTAGATATCTTGATAGAGTTCAATTGCAGTTACCATAGCCCCATTCCTAAGTTCATCCTGTTATGCTGCCAGGTAAGACTGGGGATATTCGCGTGGATAACTAGAATGCAGACCGATAGCTGGTAAAAGGCTACCCTCCGTGGAGAAGTTATTAATCTCGGCTTGACAAACCATTAACGGGTTTATGATTCCAAAGCACTCACCGGAGAATGAATTGTGAGTAGCATATAGATACGCACCCGTGTTTAGCTCTGACCACGAATCCTTAACCCTGGTCGCGGCTGAGGAGTCAAACCACGCCTTCCGCAACCAGTTTCTATAGGCCCAACTAACCCCCTGTGTTTCGAGTCACTCCATCAATTTAGAGGACGTCTGGATAAAGGGTATATCGAAATGCTTTATCTCACCTAGCCTATCGCCGATCGCTCGCTTTTACTTTCGGTATGGGCACCTAAGCATAAGACGGTTCAAGGCCCGTAGGGTGTAGGAAGGGCTTGCGTCATAACAGGTGTTGACTTAGAGCAGGTAGAACTGCAAGCGCTGCCCACACAAGCTACAAGGTCCTTAGCTACTAGTAGGAGAAAAAGTGGAGGGGCAGAACTACAGTTCCTAATCAATAAGCGACAGCGGGAGGGTAGTGAGGTGTTCGGAGAACGGAGAGGAGCGAGGTGCTCTCGCGACATTGCTAACTACCGAGGATGCGTGAGGGGTGTAGCTACATGGGGCTATCCGCATCTGATACACGTCAGATGCCTTGCCTTTGAACTGAGTCTCTACCAATGTGGACCCTTTGTGGAATAATGGACATGATGTCGCGTATCAGGAATGCGTGCCCATTAAGGGCTACCACTCATTCGCCGTATCAACGTACAACTAAGCCTTGTTGGCGTGTCATGAAGTACGTGCGGTCCTCACTATCGGTACTAGGGAGTGTCTTTGAGGGAAGGTTCGGCATGCTAAGGTAGTCTTTCTCGCAACTCTCGGCATGTGCTCAGCCTCCTTCAACTTACCGAGTAGTGTGTAGGATCTACGAATGAAAGTGGATCGCCGTTACGGAAAGGTTTTTTGGCGACATCACAGCTCTTGTGCAGCTTGTCGGTAGCTGCCCGAGGCAGGATTGTGCTGATGTTGTATGACGCAACCTTGGGCTGTAGCTCTTAAGAGGCACGTCCTGCCAATGCTCTCTTACGCCCATTGGAGGTCGCAGCCCTCAGAGGCCCGCTCCTCAAGATCCTTAGATAGCAGCTTCGCTATCTCTAATTCATCATTCAGGATTTTCATGATTTTTTTTGGGCTAGACTCGTACCTAGCTGACGAAAACGCCGACGGCTTAATGGTCGACATCTATCCGGGACTTCATGAGATGCAGTAAGATCTAATCTTTTTCTCATGCCTTGGATACACAGAATGATAGGAAGGCACTGCCCTGGCAGCTTGTAGGAGTAGCGTCTTCCACCTTTTGACTAGCTGCCACGGTCTCATGTGTGCAACTTGTCATATGGACTATCCCTTACTCCTGAGCGCGGGCCGGGCAACTCCCCCGACCCTAGCCACCGCAGGAGTTTAACTGCCCGTGGCCTAAGGATACCTGGCCAAACTAGCTTTCGTTACCGTTTGAACATCTTCACAACTTTGTACCAACTTTGTAGATATAGCAGAAACGTCAAGCGACTAAATAGTGTTTCGACTTCACAGTCTAAATAATATGGGGCCTAAATAACAGTCTCTCGCTTAATGAACTCTATATAGACGAAGACGGCCTCAAGTCAGCTATCGTTCTGCTTTCCGATTCACTGACTTGTCGCACCTTACATCTAACCGGAGCAACGGGCCACCCTGTTGTACCATTTAACACCTCCTATACGTTCAACGGGCCCAGAGTGTCTTTTATTTGGACGGTCGTATCGCGTGAGTCATAGACAGTAACAGGGTGGGTGAGCCCGGGTTTAGGTCGAAGCCCTTTTCGTTACCCGTGATGCCAAAGCGTGCTCACATCTATTGATGCCATGAGGGATGGCGTGGGTCTCCGGAAACGTCCGGCAAAAAGAAATACAACTTGCCAGGAGTGTCGGCGCTTTTCCGATACTACACGCTAGCGCGGCCATTTTTGCTACCACTGGAAGCAGCGAAACTCTGCCTCAGCGGCGAAAGCCACATTCTTGGAGTATGCAGCGGCCACGAAGTCTGTAAAGGTGTGGGTCTAAGCTTTGGATGTGCTTATACTCTGTCTGGGAGGTTCACTGCATCGGCTGAGTTGACAGTAGCTACTGACAGACCGAGTGTAAATTATCTAGACATTAGCTCAGATGTCTGACCGGTTAATGTTTTATATAGCTTTGCCGCAGGTCGTAATTACTCTATAGAAGTTGAGTGACTTGTACTGTAAATCAGGGTGAGGCTGCCGGCCAGTGCGTATGGAATTAGGAAAGTTTTAGGTACCGTCTCATTTGGCATATCAACTTTAGCCAGCATGGGGCACCTACGGCACAGAACTTAGGGTAGCTACCTGGACTTGGTGATACGGTTGTAGCTTACCTGGACCCCCATAAGCAGGCCATGTGGACGACCGACTAGCGGATAATCATACCTCGGCCATCCTTGATCGAGTGAATGTCACAGCTGCGTGTCGATTCTGGTGTGATTGCGAGACTTTCTTAAGAGTCCTGGTCCAAACAACCCCTAACATCGGGTCTTTGCAGGAGATTCTGTCATGAGTACCAGTAAACGCACGTAGCCCTTAGCCCCACTGCATAATCCCGATTAATTCTTAATGGTTTAATAACCGCTACCGACTAACCGTACAAGTATCAGGAAAACGATTCGCGAATAGAATTCACTCTCTTAAGCTTGAGGCCCTGAGGCGATACAACCCTATAAGGCAGCGCTTTTGAGTACCCGTAGGGGTATGTTTCTCATACGCACGGAGAAGTCAGAAGGGTGAGACAAGGAGCAGGTCATAGCTTAAAGACAAAGCACCACCTTGGCCCCTCGATGGAGTAGCGCCTTCACCTATGATTATAGTCTAATGGGAAGTTTGGGGTTCACATACCCTCCCTGTAAATTCAAATCCCGGCAGAACTTGGGTAAGCCACAAGGTGACTTCCATCCTCTCCCCGGCTCTTGAGCAGTTATACCAAATGTGACACTGCCCCAGTTTCCGTCATCGCCGTGGTCATAACAAAAAACTAACAAACCACACCGGGGGCCATAAAACCTACAGCTGCTGTACCCCGGTATCGCGCATGAGTTAAAATCAGAGGGTTAACAGTAGGATAACGCTGATAAGATAATGAAAGGGAACTAAGGAGAGATCAATTAAGCGTAATGTGTCTTGCTAAACGGTGAGGTACGGTAGGGCGGCGCCCCCCCCAATCTTGGGTGGGCGATACCACATTCAGTTAAACCACAGGGCGCTGGCCGGGGTGCTCAAATATCGACGAAGAGTCCTCTTGACTGGGTCCCCGCATTCCCGTTGATACAAAAACTCCAATCACGGCAGCGCGAAAGACTTGTCTGCGGGCTTTTTGTCCAGTACCTATGTGATAGCCTAGGGTGCGTGATAGTACCGGACCTGAGATCCCCGATCGCTGAGGCGTTTGATATCTCGTCCAATAACGCTGACTAACTGGTCCCCGAAATTCCACTCATCACGGTTACGCGGTATCCTCAAGTGTCATAGTGAAATAGTTACCAGGACACCACAACAAGTCGTCCTTACGGACTTCTGTTAGCTAGATCTCGTAGCATCCATGTCAATGAGAGCAGACAGCAAAATAGTAAATGGTAAGGACATTAGTGTGACAGAGAACGGGCGGGTTTTCTGTAGTTACATCCCACACGACTACCACGGGTATCGAGTGCGTGACCGGAACAGAGGTGATGTCAAGGCGCTCCAAAACGCGGCGCCAGACTAAAAAAACGTTTCCGCAGCTGCGTCAGCAATCTAATGCGTGTATCGCATAAGAAGGCGTTAATAGCTGAATATGACGATAGGGGATGGCGTTGAGAGACTGAGTTCAACTGACAATAGCGGGTACGCTAGCCGCCCGACCTACATATACTCACTCCCGGGATATGAAAAGTAACTCGAAGTTGCCTCGAGCCCGGCGAGTAATTACGACTCAGGAAAACACCAAATTTTTACATGAATAACACAGGCATCTTTGGGAATAGTTAGGTAGTGTCAAGTGTACCACTATGGTAGTGGTTAGATGGCGACGGACTAAAACTGTGCAGTTGCTGGGTGTGATCCCGCTGCCACACAGCAACGACCGCCTTCCGTGCGTATGAGGATATAATAATCCGCTTATAGTCGTTTCTTCCATGCTAGGCTATTCTGCTGTGCTGCGGCTTGACACCTTGACGTGCACGGCCGCACCAACCTTTATTGTGGTAGCTCAAGCAGATTTGGAATCTCTTGGGGTCGTGACAGCCTGCAGACCTGGGTCCATCAAAATGTGCTTATTGCGGAAAAACCATCGGACACCGATGAGACCCACTTCAAACAGAAAGGGTCCGGCAGCCCATCGTAGGCTTAGGACTTAGTCGCCGGTCATTAACTTTGTAGTTCTACTCACTCTTACCCCGACTGCCCATGTATTGGAACGTAAAGACAAATTATGTTCCGCTTTTTAGATATGTTCTTGTTGTATAACTCACCGTATATCGGGTCTAACATACCTGAATGCTAATAAGGATAGCGAGAAAGGAATACCCTACTCAATGCTCATGCGGTTACCTTAAATTCATGGGGTTACGATTACAATTTTGAATTGTCATACCCCGAAGCGTCTTAGCCACGAACACATGTGGCGCGCGTCCTTCCATAAGACCACAACAACAGCCTCCTCGGCGTCGAACCAGGGATTGTTGTCATAGTAAAAACTCGTAACCCCTGAATTGAAGTTTTGCCCTCGGATTTCTACATCACGAGACTCGGACGACTCACACGACTTCGAAAACAGGGGTCGCGGAATGTGGCACGCACCACTTTACCGGAAGCCATGGTGTGGATATTGAGGCTCATGCGACTGGAAGTTTCGAGAAGTTAGTAACTCAAGAAAACTCGATACGTACAACCGCTAGGAATGCCCCGTGCCAGCGCCCTCTCTACGACGTACATACTGAGATTGGTGCTTTGATGAGTCGCATAGGGTCGACATACCCTAATCCTGCCCGAATGAGAACACTACTGGTCATATTGTGCCGCCAGAGCCGGGTTAGTACAATTACGCTCTTCATCGTATAATGCGGCCCATGGGGTACCAGCCCGTTCTTCCACGAATTGTCCTCATAAAGCATTGCTCGAGTTACTAAGCTAGATAATAATAAAATGACACGACGGTCGTGAAGAACGGTAATGGAGTAGAAATTAAAGCCTGCAAGTCTAGATCGTTATCCCTATCAGGGGGTGTCAAGGACTGATTGTTGTTCCAGGAATCATGCTTAATGAAGAGAGCGGCACGGTCGGGTTGGCACTTAACATGGTCGCCATATATGCTAACTTATGTGAGCTGTGACAAGGTATACGCGGATGTGGAGAGTTGCCATCTTAAACACTTGGACCGATAAATTGACCAGGGGCATGGCACAACTTTCTATAGTGTAGATACCGATTATGGAAAACTATCTCGGACCAGCTTGGGACGATCTCTCAATAGTCAATTGAACACTCATTGCATTTGTGCGCATGGTTAGGTTACCCCATTTCTCAATGGTAGGATTAATCAGGCGTGTACATCGAGGAAGGTCATGCCCGGACCGCGTGAGGAATTAACGCAGGGTCGAGAGACTTGGTGATGGGTTGCGAAGGAGTGTATGTTAACGCTCTTTTTTAAGACCTCTCTACCCGTCCCCTCGAAACGGATACGAACAGGCACATACGCAGATGCGTTGCCACGACCGGGGTCTCTATGAAGCCGGACACTTAAACTTGCCTTCGGGGGTTTCTGGGAAGCTCTTAGTAAGGATTAACTTCAGCGGGGGGGTATGCCCTGTGTCATAGGGCAATAGTCATGATCCGCGTATATGGTAGGTCGGGTGTGCCCCCACGCGCAGTGGATCCGTTCCACTCTGGCGTCGCCTCGCTGACCAAATCAGGCCATTAGTAACTTACGTCGATAATGACACCAAGAGGGGGAAGGTGCCAGCTCTGGTACTCAGACGGAGTCCAAGGCTGAAGAGTGCGGAATCTAGACGAAGCAGTTCACTAAACATATTGGGATCTGCGTTATACTGTTGTACTCCTGCTCACGCTGATCGATGGCGTCGCTGGGCATCACGGAGAGTATCATACCGACGGGATACACCTTCAGACTGAATAGGATAGGGCGACTTGCTACGTTAAACCAGATCCAGGCCTTCTTTTGCTACGAATAGCGAAGGCCTCAGCTAACGGGCCGCATCGAACAGGTATATTTGACATTAGTAGCGTCATGATGCATTCATGTCTTTAGCTCTTGTTTATCCACGCCCCAGGGCCCCGTGTCGAGCACTGAACGCAGCAGCTTGGTCACCGAGCGGAATAGTCTTGCTCCACGTGGGCGGACAAATTCATTCCTCGCTGACTCAAGAGGTGGGAATAATTGGCGGCTGTACGAGACCGAGGCCATGCCCTACTCATAGTTCTTAGCAAACACGCTTATTCCACTGGAGATCCCTGACGACGTCTCGCCTTGCGACCTGTAAGACTTTACAGGTCACCCATTGTGCGTCTCTTGCGATGTCTCTCACCCAAAATTACTCGTGTTCAGACGTTGGGCGCATATAAATGGGTTCCACAGGAAAAAGAGAGTGGATCGTAACACAGTTGTGCAAGTTCGTGCCTGGCGCCTAAAAGAAAAGGAAGTTAAGAACGGCCACGGCTCAGGATGGGGGCAATAGGGGCACGTTAGAATGGATAATCGTATCTCGCATCCATCGCAGGATCGCAGTTCCCGCTGTTAGCTTCAACGCCACCTTGCGGTCTAGATGCGCATGGACCTATTGGGGTACAAGATCCAATAGCCCTGTCTCGCCCAAAAAGGGGGTCTAAGTAGTCCGCAAGACGGTCTTATGGAATGTGTTCAGCAAAATTGCACAACCTACTTGTAAACCGTTTCGTAGAATTCAGCGAGGACGCGACCTTCTCGGGCACTGTCGTGCTCCTACTTGCCGGATCATCCCAAATAAATCCACGTCACCCCGTTTATTAAACAGGGACGTCAAACTATGTTAAGGGTTTTCTGCTGCGCATCCAACGTATGAATCATCAACCGTAGGATAGTGCTAAATAAAAAGCCCTTAACGAGGCACAGCGTAACATCAAGATAGATAAGTCCACATGCTGACTCAACGACACCGGGCCTCTACTAAGCAGTTTCGAACCTACTTGATAATCGCTGGTCAAAGTTAAATCGTCCCGCAATATTCCTGCTAACTTACTCTTTTAGTACCCTCTTACAAGTGAAGCGCTGATGAGCAGATGGACGGTCGTTCAGATCGAAGCGGATCTCCCGTTACGTACACCTGACTCAGCCACGTAAAGGCTCGGCTACGACTTGAACCCTCATGCTAGTTAATTCGCAATCCGTTTACGCCCTGGCCCCAACGAATACCCCATTCGCTGAGCTGTCTCGCGGAAAACCCAACCGCTGCCGCTGCTGCCTGACTTCAGAGCTTCGGTTGAAAAACGCCTGCCCAAAATGCGCGAGTTGGATCACATCATAGCTTTATATAATTAGAACTGGGACAGCCATTAGCATCCGGTCTAGCATTAATCGAATTGCAACCCTCGTGCACATTTTGACAAAACTATTCCAAGCTACCCACGAGTAACGCGGTAACAGAGTATTATATCTCCATGGGCTACAGCCAATTGCACCAACTAACCTGCTCCTACAAGGGCCCGTCTCTTGTGGGTCAGCAGCAGTGTGTTAGACAATGGGATTGCAATTATGGACGACTACCTACGGGCTTCCTTAGTGTGAACCTCTGAGGGAGGTCTGTTTGTAAGCCGTGAATACACCTTAGGTTTAAATCTTTGGACGCCAGGCCAGGGGTGTATCCCAATGTGCATAGTACACGGGCATTCTAGCATGGCGGGGTCCATAGTTCGTTGCTCCGAGCGTTTAAACGTGTCCCAATTGACGCCCAACTTCCTCTTCAGGCTGAGACCCTTTCGAAGACTTAGACTGCAGGTGAGGCGAGCGGTTGAAAAAACTCGAGAGCTTAACCCCTGCTGATGACCAGACAGGCGACCCGCCGCAAACGTCATCGGCTCGCACTGGATTAGACCAGGATTGTCTACGTGACTACTTTCTACTCACGCCCAATCGACGGAAATAACTGGTACCGATTGGTCTAGGAATTACGGGTTTAAGTAAATTGTTTCCGTGAACACCTTGCCGGCTTTCTCCGCTTGTTTAATTGAGTAGGGATCCTCAATTAAATTTCCAGTGGGTGGACCTTCTACAGCCAACAAAACAAAGCGGTTGCATTCGGTAAAAAGAAATCGTCGAAATCATGGCGAACTGCTTCAGCTCCCACGTCGCCGTCGTGCCAGCTCGTCGCTCAAGCGTTAGCTTGGGTGATACAAACTGTAATATCTCTTGGCCCCGGAAACACTTGTCTCAAGGGCTATGTCTATCGCAGCCCTCCTCTAGTATAAGTCCAAAGGAGACAGTACCACAGAGGGGTAGATGAGTAAACGTGCAGACTCCGTATTATCGATCCGTAGAGTCGATCGCAGTCAGTGGTCCACACCTTAGCCACTCGGGGTCGCCGGTGCGACCGTACCATGATACGGTAGTGATGGGCCTTGACTAATTTTCTACAGAGAGTTGTTCCACCGACGCGTTTTTATAGTCGTTACTTTGTGAACTACATTAATGTTAGACCGTGACGTCGGCCAAATTGCCCATGTGAAGCACGTCAACCCTTCGAATTTCTACATTTGGTATCGAGATGAATCCCCGAAGTACTGATCATTTTCTACCAAACAAGGCAGGGGCGTGGAAATAAGAAGTGGTTGGTTGTGTTCTAATACCGCAAATTAGCACATTCCTAGTTCCTGTTTGCTGCAACTAGCATCGCTGTGGCTACTTTCAGCACACGTCCGACTAGGAGTGAGTTCGGGCCTTTAGGTCGTGCTTTGCACCTTCTCTGTGAGATCGATATGCTTTACGCAGGCATTTCATTTTGCAAGCACTATACGACCCGTTCCATAGCACTGCCGGTCCTATTATACGACTTGAAATCTATATGGACGCCTCACGAAGTTCTGCTACGGGTTCACCCAACCGTCTCAAGCTCATAATGTGAAGACCGGAATTACCTGTGAGGCAAGACATTAGGTCAGTCGTGCTAGACTCCCTATCACAGGCATCTATTAGGAACCTTGTACCTCTGTGCAGGCTACGCCTGACGGACAAGACTTACTAGTGAGATCCCGCCTCCGCACGGTGGCATAAAGGAAACGGTTGCCACTCAATCCAGTAGAATGTCTATCAGGCTTCATCCGTAAATGCCTTCGGGTTATTGGATCGAGTGCAAGCATGTTTTAGTTAACTGACCATGTAAGTCTGTGGTAGCGTGATTATACTGCGGACGTCGAGTTTACACCCGCGTTGCCAGCATGACAGCGTACCTCTGCCGTTGTGGATCGAATACTGCCATAAATTGACGAGCCGACATGTATACCGCACGAAGCAAGCCAAGTGGAAATCAACTCTCTAACGACTAAGAGTATGACATCATAGTTTGGCGAGAATGTCTCGGAGGCTATGAGTTATTTGGGCAAAAGAGTCCACGCGCCGAAGGATGAAGGAGCTTGGACTCGCCTATGCAGACACAACCACCGACGCAAACGCATGATACCATATGGGGGGCTTGAGGTATCGAGCGATCGACCTGGCACTCATAGCCGGATCCGAGAACTGCTGTAATATAGTGATATGTCTAAATTCAACACTTGAACCAGTGGGATAGCCCATATTTATGCAGTTCAACCTCGTAATAATTTTAACGACAGACGACCGTCTATAGCGATATTGGTTGTCTATCGCCTTGAAAACGAAGTCTCGGTACAGAGGCGACGGTTGACGAACCCTGGAGCGTTAGCGTGGGCGTATCAAATGGTATCATGTACTTGCGGTGAGGGGAGAATCAGCACAAAGGGTATAGCTCAATTAGAACCCAAGTAGATTGGCAGACAGTCACGTGAAGGGTAGCTGCGGTGCGACACGCTATAACGAGAGAGCAGGACCGTCAACGGACGATAGGTACAGACACGCCGCGATAGCACAAGACAGATGTCGCCACGGACCAACATACAGAACCCTTTCCTGTCAGGGTAAACCCGTGAGACTAGCCGCGACCCCTGCAGTCTTGGACGAGTTAGCAATACATGTGACGGGAGGATTCCGTTTCCCTATGATGCCTAGTTACAAGTCCAACTGTCAGGTCTGACCCTGAAGGCGAATCACCCAGTGGTATATATCCATCTCAGGCTGCTTGAATATAGTGTGCAATGACACATAGAATTGCTAATGTCTAGCGCTGTCGGATGGTAGGAACCGTTGTGCAAAGCATGGTCTGCGCCTCATGGGCTAGAACATATGCCTCAACGCAGTTGCAGAGTTGCCCAGATGCGAAACGCCGACGCGACCCGTATGCAAATCCATTCTAACCTCGATAATGGCTATAAATGCCGGGGCATTTCCTCAGGCAATGGTAGCATGAGAACTACGTCAGAACTTAGTGATTCTTAAGGGCTGTATGCCCAAAAGCGGGATTTACCTCTGATACGAGCTTAGCCGGGATTATACACTGCTTCCCCGCAGCACTAGGCGGTCCGAGACTCCACCACCATCTGGAAATACCGAGGCGTGCTAGCAGCGCACAGAAGCGTTTTCTATAGTGAGGGGATAAGCTACCAGGCACTACCACCGACCCTGTTTCCGAATGGAATATTCTCATCCCCGTAAACAAAGTTCGGATAGATGCGCTCTTCGCAGAGCATCATAGTGCATTTTGATTTTGCCTATACGGTTTCCACTACGACCGATTACGTCGACTCAGTAAAGGTGATCCCTAGTACCCAGAAGTCTGAGGTGGTCGAGCGTACACCACCGGGTAATACACTCGTTAGACAGCTCTCATTTATTGTGTGGGGTGAGCTCCATGTCTCCTAAGGGTGCCTGTAAGTAGGTGCTGGTTATCGAAAGACTTTGGGGGCGTTGGGCGGAGTGTGAACATCGTTCAGCTGCGAAGCAGACTCAGAGGTGTGGTGATGAGTAGGCCGGTAAGGCGTGTTGGAACATGACCCCCTCCGATTCCTGGCGGTGGAACAGATGAATCGGAAATAAACGACCTCGTTCGATACCTACGAGTGGTCATTCACCTCACGTAGAGGGTAGTACACAGGGGATTTGCCGTGAATGTCCGATGTGACTTCCTAGCCTTTGGGGTAGGTTGTCTGCGTTCTCTTGCACGGTCTGAATTCTGGTGGGATCGCGGCTGCATGGATCCTCCAAGTTCGGTGTACTACCGGATATCGCAGTGTAACCCAGCCCATCTTTGAATGGGGAAACTCTTCTGTCCGTTAGCGCCTGACCGTGAGTCGACGCTGGTCGTGCCTTTCAACGTACTAACGGGGGGTCATCTGACACTGCTCTGTTCCTCCCCGCCGGCTTATTTTCGTAGTGTTGTCGCGTCAGATCTCCCCTGAGCCCTTTATTCATGTGCCCCATATGAGAACTATTTCAACGACTACACTTACATTGCGTTAGCTATATCATTTCTAAAGCCTACTGAGATTTTGCCATAGGTGCGCGATACTGTACCACCTGCAGTTTCAGCGCGATCGGGTACCCCCGATAGCCCGGGTGCAATTGTAGCCTCTGTCTGGATTTGGGTCTATCCTTAATGCGGGCTAAACAACTAAAACAGAGCGTCGCAGGTGCCCGGACCCTCACCTCTGTGTGAGATGAGTACCGGATAAACGCATGAACGAGGGTTTATCCATATCGCTCTCGTTGTGAAGCGTAAAACAATGTGGCCTCATCACGCTACGATCAGAATACCCACTTGGGAGGACAAAATTTCTCCGAGTGCCTAAAGCAATGACCAAACGATGCGCACGCCGAGTAATGGAGTGAATACAGCTGCGGGTGCGGGAAGTCTGTATTCAATTCCTACTAAGATCACTGTGCAAGATAGTACAGTCCGAGGGCCGTAACCTAATCTTATGGGCAGACCTTCGGGCGGATACCGTCGATATTTCTCAGTACTCAAAGCGCGTCGGACGCAAGCCAGGTCTGTATGGGTATTTGCCTACCAGCCGGTGCACTGCCCAGTATATTAGTTGAGGTGAAAACGCAAAGCTAGGTCTGACCCTGCCACTTATTGTTCGGACATCACTTTGCGCGTTGGGGAAAGTCCACTCCACGGTTTGGCACTCATGACACTGAAACGTTTAAAGTCGCCCATGTTCGTTCGAAAGCAGGTCTTGAACGACGCTCCAGGATAGTGTTACTAGTTCGACAAGAATGGCACGCCCACCGACACTGTTGATGTTTACTTTAAGCGCTTAGCAGTGAACTTCTTAGACCCCTGTACTCGATATTGGAAGATGCCCCTCATAACATCGCTAGTTTTTCAGGTACCATGATACATGGATTGCGAGTGTGACCCCGGAGTTTTGGCAACACGGGCTTCTGTTTTTAGTCCTCGTTAAATGCGATTGGTACAAGAACGTGCCGACTGTCGTTCTGCGCTTGCGGGAACGCGCGTTATAATGCTACATGGTAACAAAACGCGTCTAACGCTAGGAATGAGTGTTTACACCTTGGTACCTCATCAAAATTGCAAACCAGACGATTCCGGGCTATCTGAATCGGATTCAAACACTGATAGTCTATGCCGACTTGTATGCATCGACGTCCCCGTATTGCTCGTAGGCCTTGTGAGGCCGAATTAACATAAGCGCCTGCCATATTACCGTATAGGCGGACTTGCCATACATTAGGACCTGATGAAGGACACCCGTACAGAAACTACCCCCATTGCGAGACGTAGGAAGAAAAAGTTAAGCTTTGTCGTCGGGACGCCCTTCCGCGACAGAGGGTGGAACAAGGTAGTACCGAGCCTCGTCTTAGTGTCCACCCCTATTCACCAGAAACACCCGCTTCTTCAGATCGTCAGGGCCTCACGTGGTTAGCGGAACTAATGACTGCGTCTTTCTCTGTCTACAATACTTCGGAAGCTGACCGATAAAGGATCCGTGGACAGACCTAGTCCTACTGGACCGGTACAACTGGGCTCGAGGCTCGAACATCCCGGGCGAGTATTAGTCTTTGACCCTAAGCGTCTCCTCGGCGAACATCCCATGAGTGAATGCTTGTTAGAACGAGGTATGTGCGAAAGTTGTTCGCACACTCTTACGCTAACTTTTACTGAATCGCGACTAGACCGTCGGTTCCGAGCTGGTATATGCCTTCCAGCCTCTTTACTTCGTCCGAAGACTCCGCTTCAACGACAATCTCAATGGAAAATCACCGAAGAAAACGTAATCCAGCTGCAAAAGTCTATGTTGAGACCGCTCGACTCACCCCCAGCACGTACAGGCTATTCTAAGTGGTCATCCGCTCTAATAATGAAATCTTGAGCGGCGCAGTTCATATTCAGAAATCAGGGCCTTTGGTGTGCTCCTGGGCACCCCGACACCATCTTCATTGGGGAATGGACTTACTATGGCCGCCCCTAGAAATGTGCGTCGTATGTAGTTTAAGGGACTCTAAGGAGGGTTAGGCATTAGGCTACGAAGCGGGAATGAGACGAATGAAGAGGACCTCAGCTATTTTGATACACGTCTGGCGGCACTAGTCATCGCAGGGGGTTGGTAGCTCCACGGACCACCAGCCTGCCGTGCATCGAATAGATTTTCAGAGAGTTTTCGGTGGGTTGAGCATAAATCGATGCAACATCATACTATCCGTCTCATGTTCAGCTCCTCTGTGCTAGTTGAGTTATTCTTAGGCCGGTTCAGGGCATGAGGGGGGTACGGAGCAAACACCTGGAGCGATCCGTTAAATAAATGCTCGTTTAGTTAAATCGAGATAGGCGGACTCTTGTAGGAACCCTTCCCTTAACAGAGGAGGACGAAATATATAGCTCAGTACGTCTGGTGATAGAGAGTAGGCAACACCACTCGTGTATGCCTCATGAGCGGAGGTCATAGGGTAGCCGACTACCGACAATTACGAAAGGGTGGTGGAATAATCTTACTTCATAAATAAGACCCTCCGGGTGAATAACGGATTTCGTAGAGGTTGACGACCAGGAGCGTTATTGATGATAGGGTGGCCCAAAAGAGACGCCGATGTCCTGCACTCGCGGAGACCTCGCGACCTACTTTAAGAGTCAGACCGTCCCCTCGTAGAAACTCCGCATAGAGGGCGTAGCACGCTAGGGATTATGTGTGGCATGAGATCGGAAGTGCTTCACGCCACATTCAGTTACTAACGTGCCGGCGTATTCTACTATATCGCAGTTGTCATCGGGCCATCCAAAACTGAATGAGGAGCTGCTTAACAGGTATATGGTTCCCTAACGCGGCCCTTAAGGACCCCACCCAGTGCATTCTCCATGTGAACAATTTAGAAAGCAGACTTGAGAGTAGAGTTAGAGTACATGCGACTTCACCCCCCGAGAAGCTGCGTGCTAGGAAGTGCTGTATTAATTCCTCGTTATATAGCACCGACAAAATAATGCACAAGGGGCTTCTTTTTCTACTGAGACATAATGCGTTCCTTTCCTTGAGCTAAATTCGGAGTTGTTGGATCGATAGAAGAGTATCTTGGATCAACCACTGATCTAGGACAGACCGCAGTTGTTACTCTCGGGGTCTAAGATTTGCAAATATCCGACATTCACCTCAAATACCTTAGCGGCTTTTCGTGCTACACTTTTAGAAGGCCCTAGTACTCCCTCGCGCTGATCGAGTTGACGATGTCCTCGGAAAAATAGCTCTGTACACATGGCCACCAACTAATTCCTTGAGCCCGTTGTTTGCACCCCATATGCGGCTTTTCATCAACCTTAATCCTCGAGACCCGCAAGTCGTGCCCAACCCAGCTTACACCGGACATGCACAGGCATTGGAGCCAGGCGACGAGAAGCGTTATCCTCTCCACTGCAGAGTGTCCCCCTCTCGTTAGTTCTGACTCACGGAGAAGGTACCAGACGTGATACCGAAGCGCTCCAAGCCTTTTAGGCTGGCCGCTCCACTGTCAGTCGGAAAACTGACCGTGGCACATGCGTTATGCATTATGAAATCAATGCGCGATACCGGGCCGTCAATTCTAGTGGTACGGGATACAATTACCCCCAAGGATGACGCTGGCCCTCAGCTATGGGCTACTTCCCATTGTTTCCGGTATAGTCTGTAACGTTTAGATTGTCCACGGCACAGTAGAATATAAGATAGAGGCTCCGGTACGGGCCTCTCGCGAAATAGTACGCACTACCCCCGACTGGCCGTGCGGTCGGCGTCAGTGAATGCACTCTAGTGATAGCATGAACTGCTCCAGAGCTTAAGACTAAGCAAAGTGAAGCCAGGCCAGTTCCCCTCGCTAACAAAAGGAACGAGAAAGAGGACAGTCGTAGGATTCGAAGAACCCAGCCTTCGTATGGGATACAAGCCACGAAGCAAACTTTTTTTGACTCGTTTAAATCCCGTGGGGCTATCTCAAGACGTCCCCGCCGCTCCGGGGTCATAGGTAGGACCCGGCCCGAGTCGGTTAACGCTTATCTCGTGAGTTCTGCAGTCTCCTTCCATGGCCCTCTTTGAAAGGAATGCGATCAGAAAAATCCGTAGAACACCCTGTGGTGAGGTTCGAGCACTCCGGAAAGTAATGATACCGCCGCTTAGACTCTGGCATCTAGGGCCTTGGCGTATGCACCTTGCTAGGTGGAGAAGTAGAACTTATGGAGAAATGCAATTATGGGCACCGCACTAAAACGGTCAAACGTATACCACGTGGAGAAGGCCACAAATGGTATCAGCACGGATTCCCACAAAACTGTTCGCTGCATATCGCTCAGGACTAGCGGGAGTCCTGAGGTGATGACACGGTAAAAGCTAAAAGAGCTCGTAATCTAAGCCAGTCGGCACGTGTGGTGATGCACATTTACTTACTTCGCATGTCTAAAATTCCTAGGTGCGCTGCGTATCGTGAAGGCAATGTCTTTAATTCAAACCAGATACACGGTACTTCTAAGCACCTTAGAATAGCGTGTCCTTGGTGCAGATGGAAGGGTTCGTGCTAAACTCGTATACACGAATCCATACTAAGTCCACTCGCGCATCCACCCCGTGACCGCTGGCTCGATATAGGCAGTTAATTCCCATCGTGAGATGTCGATGCTGGGGTCGAGACCTGCTTCGCCGCTGCCTTATCGAGATCGTCGGAGTGTCTGACAATCGTCAGACCTGTCTCTGGTTGAACGTCTCTCCGTCGGAAGTTTTACAGAAACCGATTCCACTAGTATGCCGCCCACACGAAAGACCCTGCATCTGGTCCTATAACTTGATTATGCTAAGGTCTTATCGCCGCTAAAAATGGGAATAACCGGGTTTCAGTCGGAATGTATTCTTGCTGGCACGACGGGGTGCTACCCGCTGTTTGGACCGACGGTACTTATAACATTCCGTAAAAAGACCCCCAGTACGTGACTGCGGTGCGAGCCACAGCAGACTCTCTGGTACGGGGCTCCACTCCGACGTAACATACTACGTTCTAACACCCAGCCAATAAAGTTTATGGGTCCTACTGTATCCGCATGGTCCGGCCTACCTGGGTGAATCTCAAAACCCGAGTTGCATCTGGCGATGAGTAAGCGTTTAGTGCTCTACATAGTGTTGGTTAGATATTTTTCTTGTAGCATACTGGCTGCTTGTAGATTCCCAGGTTCCACTCGGACGTAAGCAAACGCGTTCGGGCTAGCTCAATGAATAAGATAGGCCGCCATATCGACTTACAGGTCTGACCACCTTTTATCTATTGTCGTATCGCTATGCCGCAGTTGCTAAGGACACGTGTTTGAATATCCGTGCTTGATGGAATCGCCACTCCGGCCGGGCGATTTCCGTTGCGCGGGATGATCACCGTATTGTCTGTTTCGGGGTAGTTTTAGTGATCTTGGCTTTCCTCTCCATCTAACCCGATCAGCAATACTAGTTTCAGAGTGTTCCCAGTTGGGACCCGTGACAGGCTATGGGGCGAGATTTCACAAAATCGGACCGATCCTGAAATGCACCCTCCGGACATACTGAGTCACCAAACCAAATGATTAGTGCCTGATGAGACCCCAGGGTTTCTTCGCGTGCTGACGATGACGCGGTTTCAGGACCTCAAGGGGACGTAATCCCTCTTGCCACCTTCCTGTCACGACAATTAATTCGGCAACTGCGCCCTGGTGCCCGTTTTACTCCGTTTGACGACCTAGGGTGCCTTGTCGATCGTGGATTGTGTGCTCACGAATGCCGACTGCAGTGTACTAGGCTCACGCACCGTCTCCCAGCTATAGCGGGGGATCGTTTAAGTACTATTTTTTTTTAGGCAAAATACAAGCTCCGAGCGAGCCTATCAACTATTTTGTTAACTACTGACTGACAATACTATATCTGTATTGCCGGGTAAGCCGCTGTTAAGTCCAGAAAAAGGTACGTTGAGTCCTGAGTCCGTCGTGTCGCAGCTCGCGCGTTAACACGGTGGCGGCGAGGGCGCACGAGTTTTTAACTTACTACTACGCTTAAAGACTAGACATTTCCGTAGACAGATCATCTCACTGCAAGTGGCATGTTCACTGGGTTCCGATTGTGTTTTCGAGGCTCCGGATGCTTGCGAGACACAGGAACTCCATAGGTATTAGAGTGGAACCTTATATAGACGGAGTCGCATTGAGATGGGGACTAGGTCTCTGGATATCGTGAGAGCCTGGGCGCAACACTAGCCCGTGACTTATTTATCTGATAAAGGTTACCGTTTTTTGAGGGATTTTAAATTGAATCTTCAGTGGGATGTTCGACCAGTCCTACAACGTTACCAGAACTAAACGGTGGTCCATACAAGCATGACTAGGCATCCCAAAATGTTACATCTAGAGGGGTCGAAACACTGCGACCGTCGTTAAGGGTACGCATGTTACGTTAGGCTACGTCTACTGTGATCGCGCAGATCTGACACATCCCGCGAATGATTAAAACGACTCCCAGACAGACGCCAGTGTTCGGTAAGAGTTATCCATTGGGCGCTACGCATGGGCAGTCGCGCTGCGCGCACCTTCCTTTTTGTGACTCACTAGACCTGATGCATTCTAGAGCTGGCTCACTTCACCCAGGGCAGTCGGCTCAATCCGTTATGTCGAAGCGGGCTTATTTGCAGGGCTCAAGGGCGCACCTTCCTTTAAGAGGGTTAAGGGCCGAAGATTGGATTGATGCTAGTCTATTGGGCATGAAACGTTATAGCTAGTCAGTTTCGGCGCGTGGCATCGCAAGCCTTAAGCCAGCAGAGATGCCATCTTTTCTATTGCGCAGCAGGGTTGAATATTTAAGACATGCAGTGCGACCTTCCATCACATTCCAACGGAAACACTCCCATCCGAGGACTTTTATGAATGACGGCTGTTAGTGCAGCAGTCACAGATTTAGACCAGGCTCGGTACGCATCAGGAAATACGGCATGCGTAATACAATCGGTCTAAGAGAGATGGCGTCTTCGGGAAGGATCTATAAACTGCCGTCGGCTATTGTCATAAGGAAGAGTACTTAGGATAAGCTGTGCACTTAGAAAAGGTACTGCGATTGACCCTCGCGCTCTAAATCTACAAGACCGCTGGAACAGTGTGATTCGATTAGCTTACGGGTCACTGGTGGCAAATCTCTCCGCTCCTTCTGTGCCCCTCTCTCCAGTCGTAGGTGAGTCTACTCACAGAACTTGCGATTTGCAGGGGCAAAGTAGTGATCCGCAATTCTGCGCCGGCTAAGACTGTATCCACGTCTCAGTCCGACAACGTCATTCAGTGTCGGACTTAGAGTAACCCATCAACCAAAAGAGGGATTTGTTCAACGCCTTAGCCACATCGTTCGATGCCATGGTCGGAGCCCGATGTTGCAGAACCGGGTTAATAGCTAGTTAAGTCTTAACTCGGAAACACGTTAATACCATACTAGATCCAAAATACAGCCACAGGGTAAACCTTAGCGTTGAACTTTCATTTAGTCTACGAGATGGCGCTAGGCCAGACTGATATACCCAATTAGCTTGCTCTGAATATAAGGCAACAAGTTATTGCTACTACTGGGTTTTGGAGGAGATTACCGACCGGTATGCATCAACTCCCTCACGCCGGTGTCGCGCTTTAACGTTATATGGTAAACCTCGACCTGTGCTCCTTAACATCTTGAGCTGAGGAATACTTATGATGCATCTCAATCCGCGCGTTTCCTCGAGCTAACCCACTTTCGTGTACTCTGCGTGAATTGTACAATGACGAGACAAAAAAGGTGAGGTTCCCTCGCTTAGATACACCCGCCGCGTCCTGTATGTCTGGGTATTGCGATGAAGCTATGTGGAGGATCAGTGAGGCTAGCACCCATGTATTTGCCCCAGTGAGGCAGTCCTCGTGCCCTCCTGCGCAACACTTCCGCGCCACGGAACCCGGCTTAGCCATCGCTGTTGTATTTAAGTTCGTAGACGAACGTCAGGGCTGAGTACGTTGCCACGTCTCTGCGCCCGTCACCATCGAGGGAGTGGCAGACCGAAGCTATTTAAGATACCTAGAGCCTAAGAGAGTCCGGATACTACTGATCCGAGCTTGGGGCACGCCTTGAGCTTACTCGTTTATAAGAACAACAAGTTAGCTCTCTACCAGGTGCCCGTATATTACCCGCAGAAGTAGTGACTAGACGATCTCTCAGCCGGGTGGCTCAGTAGTGCGGCCGCGTCAAAGTATCAGAGTGCTGGTGCCGATATGAGTTAGTATAACCGCTTGAAGAATTATCCAAGAAATTCCCCCACAGACAACACCATTACCACAGATTTATCGTGACGTTAGACTATGCACTCGCTTACGCTGATGATAGTTCTGCTGCGTACAAGACTCTCTTAGTTGAGTCTAATGGGATAAAGCGGTCTGGCATATGACGACCCTGACGTCCCAATGAGAACCTGCTTCCACATGCCGGCACCAGATCCGGGTCTCCTGCGGTTGAAGCAGCAGTCTTGACGCTTGCCATTCACAAGGTGTGATCCGATGTAATTGGCGATTGTTCTTACTCGTTTCGGGCTGGGAAAGGAGGAGGACAACTTCTGTAAGTCTCCGGGTCACAGCTCCAGACGACGCACGAGCATCTTCAGGCTTTTTTGTCTCGTGGCGACTTTGGCGGTCAATGGGACCGAATCGCCCTGGAGGGGCGATGATATAACAAACAGCATAGCAACATGCTTTAATTAGATTGTCGAACGACCGGGAGCGCAGTTACGGGCGCCATCAAAACGCAGTCGTACTCTGGGCAGAAGGTTGCCTACCGCTTGTTTGAAATTGGCCCTGCGGAGGCATAGTACCTGGGGCAGTCTGGCGCACGGAACTCGGTGGACCCGCCCCTTAGTCCGTTGTTAGTCATGGCTGTGGTAGATGGGTTGGCCCTAGCTTTGGTCTTGCCCTTGTTACTCGGTGCCGACGTATGGCTATGCAACAACAAGAAGGAGGCTTCAAGTGAACCTGGTGTGTCGAGCTGAAAGCACCTATATTGTATCTCCTTTAAAGAGCATTTACGTGGTTTGTTAAAATTGGGATACGATGCAGACCCCCGGGTGTCCTTTGTTTTTTGGCTAATGTGGTTCCTGTCTGTGTTCTCACAATTCCCGCACAACATTAGGTCAAGTAAGATGCAGTCAGTTGGACTTTTTCTCTCTGTGCGAGAAACTATTGCAACTTCTAAGGGGTTGCAGACGGTGCGACCGACTCAACTTGTGTCTCTAACATTGAGTACGCGCTTATAGCGAATTGAGAGCTTCTTGCCGATTATTGTGAGAGCCAGGATCTGTCGAAGGGTGTTGTGTGTAAATTTTGAGATGCTAGAGGCAGGCTTGGAACTGACTTAAACTATTAGAGCACAATTGCTGATAGGGCCGCGCGTCGACTAGCTGACGGTGCGTTGTAATCTGTGAGCTTGAAGTAGCGATTTTTCCTGTTACGCTCAGTGGTATGGCTGATAATAGCATTCCCTCTCTATGCCGTAGAGGTCGTGCACGTCTACAGACAGACGGCTGAAAGGCCCGGGCGTATGGAAGGGGGAGGACAAGTCGGCACAAAAGTCAGCTCACGCGAATATACCCGAAGCAACCGGAGTTGAATAGTGCGGTATTCCCGAGCTATTGGACGGCCAGTCTTGGCCTAGCTTAACATATACCGGCATTTATCTATAGCCATGCCCTTGGCCAACACTCCCTTCGGTTCATTATGAGTGGATTTACCGTACAGCGCGCACCCGATAGGCCACTGCTTCGTGTTTAGGGGGTCTACATGAAGGAGGGTCCAATATTGCTCTTAATAGATATGGATGATGTGTGGGTGCTAACCACAGTGCTTATTGGGCGTCGGCGACTCCATTAATTCAGCTCCTTTCGGGGTAAATTGACTGCATGTGCCACTTCGCACGGTTAAAGGTTTGTTTAGCATCTAAGATCTCAGAAGTTAACACTCCACATGGCTTTCATCTTCACAATTCTGGGGACCCCCCCCAATCCTATGGTTACCAACCGTTATAAAGCATACGGTTTTGAGCCGTAAGGCCTTTTGTGGTAGGGCAGCTTTATCGGTCCCGGGCCATTTGAAGCGGACTTAGCAACTCTTTCCTTAAGCCGAGACTGGACGTCCCCGTCACGACCCAAGCCAGCAGCACCCTCAAGCTTGTCACGTGCGGCAAAAGCCGGTTAATAATAGTACGGCGCTAACTAGCTACGAGGTATGCTGGTCGTTAATCCGTGCCGCGCAGCCTACGCGTTACCTATCTATGGACACTAAGCTGAGTATAAGGGTAGTGGGCGAAATCATCCTATTAAGCAGCAGGAAAACCCGTCACGAGCCAATCGTGTCCAGGTTCAAATCCCGGACCTGTCCTCAGGTACCTGATTGCTCATCCATATTCCCACCCATATGTCATCCGATTAAGTCATATAACTCGTATTCGGCGCGCCCCTCTCAGAAGTATCATAATCCTCATACTAAATCCGTGATTGGCCTCAAGGCTGCAGAGTTATGTTAGCTAGCAGACCTCTCTTTCAGGAGCTTATCTTTCGGAGAAAATCGGAATTTGTTCACCGCCCCTGCTCATCACTCCGATTATCCAGCGAAACGAACCATGTATGCAATTTCAGCTTACTCACTTCCACGAAAACAGTATGTTGTAAGCCTAAGGCCGGACGGCGAACATGCACTGGCCCAAGAGTCGGCCAACCAGTAAAGCGTTGCACAGTTGAAGGGCGACTTCCTTGCCAACAACGCCTTTTGGCGTCATCTGGTCCAACACCAATGGAGACTAGGCTCTAAGGAAAGCTGTCTCGGGTGTGGACCAATCAACTTCAAAGACAGTGCATATCATTATCAGAGTTGTTTATTTTTGTTTGCATTTTGACTGCTTGTGTTGTGGTTATTGCAAACATGATGCCTTGTATAAAGGTGTCAGTTTTTGTACCAGTTGAAAGAGTAAAACCTTATCACTATAACGTGTCCCTGATCACGTCCACCGCTTTACATATCCAAGTCTCATTTATGGAAGCAACACGCGGCGTTACAGGAGAACGTAACTAGACAGGCATCTACACTGCAGGCTCGGGTCACCAACGTGGACGACATCTGCTGAATTCTCGTTTGAGTTGGGCGGGGGGGGGCACTTTGACCTGTGCTTACCTGTCCACGAGACACCGCCATGCTCCCCCTATGTAGATGAACAAGAAGAAAATCCTCCCCGTTATATTCCAAAGGACAAGCCCAACCAAAAAAACAATTACTGGGAGATAGACATCCGAAAGTATGTGTGCATTGCAGAGAATAGAGACTAATCCTCAGGCAAAAGAACACTTGGCTGTCTCCCACCCCCTCTCTCTCTCTCTCCTCGAACCTGAATTAGCAGCACCCGAGATGAACTCCACAAGTGCGGAGGGCGCCGGAGACACCGTGGCCGATTTGTCACGCCGCGTGTCACAACCACCAACATAACTGACGAGCGAAGCATTTGTGTGTGTGTGAGCGAGCGGTGGAGGGATGTGAGCCCTGGGAGGGGGGGGAAGGACTCTGTGACATTTTTTTGAAGATTCTCAAGTGACTCAGCGAACATTTCGTGTGTGTGTGTCTCTCCCCGACAAAGCCCAAACACGGAGGAGGCCCTCGGGTGATATCGGAAATTAAAGGAGGCGGGGTTTTTCGCCCCAAAGGGCTTCGGTCTCATATTTCATTGGTGAATCGCGGCGGCTTGCTGCGGCGTGTCGCCTGCCTTGGTGGATTACGCCGATCGGTGAAACTCAAAAAACACGCCGAGTTGCAGAGTGGTCACGGCAGGACGTATATACATCATGTACAGTGAGAGAAAAAAGTATTTGATCCTCTGCTGATATTGTACGTTTGCCCACTGACAAAGAAATGATCAGTCTATAATTTTAATGGTAGGTTTATTTGAACAGTGAGAGACAGAATAACAACAACAAAATCCAGAAAAACGCATGTCAAAAATGTTATAAATTGATTTGCATTTTAATGAGGGAAATAAGTATTTGACCCCCTCTCAATCAGAAAGATTTCTGGCTCCCAGGTGTCTTTTATACAGGTAACGAGCTGAGATTAGGAGCACACTCTTAAAGGGAGTGCTCCTAATCTCAGCTTGTTACCTGTATAAAAGACACCTGTTCACAGAAGCAATCAATCAATCAGATTCCAAACTCTCCACCATGGCCAAGACCAAAGAGCTCTCCAAGGATGTCAGGGACAAGATTGTAGACCTACACAAGGCTGGAATGGGCTACAAGACCATCGCCAAGCAGCTTGGTGAGAAGGTGACAACAGTTGGTGCGATTATTCGCAAATGGAAGAAACACAAAAGAACTGTCAATCTCCCTCGGCCTGGGGCTCCATGCAAGATCTCACCTCGTGGAGTTGCAATGATCATGAGAACGGTGAGGAATCAGCCCAGAACTACACGGGAGGATCTTGTCAATGATCTCAAGGCAGCTGGGACCATAGTCACCAAGAAAACAGTTGGTAACACACTACGCCGTGAAGGACTGAAATCCTGCAGCCCCCGCAAGGTCCCCCTGCTCAAGAAAGCACATATACATGCCCGTCTGAAGTTTGCCAATGAACATCTGAATGATTCAGAGGACAACTGGGTGAAAGTGTTGTGGTCAGATGAGACCAAAATGGAGCTCTTTGGCATCAACTCAACTCGCCGTGTTTGGAGGAGGAGGAATGCTGCCTATGACCCCAAGAACACCATCCCCACCGTCAAACATGGAGGTGGAAACATTATGCTTTGGGGGTGTTTTTCTGCTAAGGGGACAGGACAACTTCACCGCATCAAAGGGACGATGGACGGGGCCATGTACCGTCAAATCTTGGGTGAGAACCTCCTTCCCTCAGCCAGGGCATTGAAAATGGGTCGTGGATGGGTATTCCAGCATGACAATGACCCAAAACACACGGCCAAGGCAACAAAGGAGTGGCTCAAGAAGAAGCACATTAAGGTCCTGGAGTGGCCTAGCCAGTCTCCAGACCTTAATCCCATAGAAAATCTGTGGAGGGAGCTGAAGGTTCGAGTTGCCAAACGTCAGCCTCGAAACCTTAATGACTTGGAGAAGATCTGCAAAGAGGAGTGGGACAAAATCCCTCCTGAGATGTGTGCAAACCTGGTGGCCAACTACAAGAAACGTCTGACCTCTGTGATTGCCAACAAGGGTTTTGCCACCAAGTACTAAGTCATGTTTTGCAGAGGGGTCAAATACTTATTTCCCTCATTAAAATGCAAATCAATTTATAACATTTTTGACATGCGTTTTTCTGGATTTTGTTGTTGTTATTCTGTCTCTCACTGTTCAAATAAACCTACCATTAAAATTATAGACTGATCATTTCTTTGTCAGTGGGCAAACGTACAAAATCAGCAGGGGATCAAATACTTTTTTTTCCCTCACTGTATGTACATACATCATGTTTATACATATCCACGGCAGAATGTACATACATAATTTACAGACATGCGTGATGTACATAACATGATTAACTGTGAATAACCAAACCAATAATATATCCATTGTAATTTATATGAATACATAACCCCCTCTCGCCCCTTCAGCTCCTCGCACCTGATTGGCTCACGAGTGACGACGTCACATTCATCCCCCGTCTATTTAAGACAGAAACAGGAGGGACGATTTCTACGCAATGATGATGCTGCTGGTTGTTGTTGTTGTTGTTTTTACCGGCGAAACGTCACGGGACTCAAATTGTAAATGTTGTCGTGGGTTTCCTCTCCGACACACAACCGGTGTGCTGAACTACTAACTGATCGACACGTTTTGTTTACGTGACAATCCTTACTAATTGCTCTGCATCAGGCGTTTGCGGGTTTAATGACACGGTTATATTTACACGATCTAACCCAAAAAAACTCCTTTATGGTCAGGACATGACAATAAAACAGCTGTGTTAATGGGCCGATGTGTGTGGACTCTTGGGTCTAAAATCTAATCTCATGAGTGGTGGGTTTCCTCTGGGTTTTCTACCGCACAAAGCGCACACATTAATCCTGTGAAATGCACAGCATAGATGTGCACGCAAATAAAACTTATTTGCAAGTTACATGCAAATCATATGCAAAGACTACACTCGTGTTCACCTTTTAAATCGGCGAGTGGAGCACAAAACAAAACAGTGGGAAACATAACATGAAATGATAATGCACGTAAGACGATGTAATGGGGCAATGCATTCATGAGTTTAATGGCGACTCGAAGACGTCATGAATCACCAAGGCTGCCGTTAGGGGTGTCGGGGTGGTGAGGCGCTCATCCCAACAGGGCTAATTATTATTATTATTGCGATTGCCACTAAACCCCAGCGCAGCAAGTGAATCACACACACACGAAGCGTCGGAGAGTGTGTTGATCGAATTCCGTAGCTGGCTAAGTCAATTTAAAATAACGGGCAGGGGGCGGAGGAGTTGGATCGAGGAAAACTGTGGTGGAGAGAGCGAGCCGGCTTCATTTCATCGTTTAATTCCCTGATATGAGACGCACAATACCCAAGCTGGCCACGCTCGAGAATCCGGCACGTTTTTGAGCTGATTGCGTGGCCATAGCGTGCACACTCAAACAGGAGGAATGTTACCGGTGCAAATCTCTGCATGGGGGTCACTCTAACCCAAACAAGCGTTGGAGTTCATTTAATGAGTAATTACATTGTGGGGGAAGACTCGACGACGGCCGTCGTGTGATCCATCTCCTACCGTCACAGGAATGTGGAATTACCACCACTGGCTCAGGGCTCTAGATGGAAACTGCCGCACGCTCGGTCGAGCTGGAACCCGCTTTTGACTTTTGTTTCACTCCGGTGGGAGCGCGGCACAGAATTCAATCGTCGGGACCTCAGTGCCGCTGGCTCAATGGGCATTGTAAGAGATGCCTAGGCCACCCAGCCACCTCCTTTGAGAATAATACGTTTCTTCTAGGAACTCGCAGGTCTTTCCCCGTTATGCAGGGCCGTTCATGGAAATGCTGCCATGGTGGACGAACCCAGCGGTAAGCCACGGGGGGCTGGGCGGGGGGAAAGAGTGGAAGAGAAATCCTCGGCAGCCAAAGTTTTTCCTCCTCACTGCACACGGACGCGCTCGTAATTTCCCTGGGCATGAAACAACTTACGAGTGCATTGGACATTTTTGGGACGCGCATCGGTGGTCTCTTTTGAGACCCAAAAATATTTTTTGTGAAGTCGTTCCCCAAAAAAATTGTACAAACCGTTGTTTGATTGTAAACGCTCGGAGCTTACGTGAGCTTTTCTTGGCATCGAGAAGCTCGTGGTTAACTTTGCCAAGAATGTGTTTTTCTCTTTTTCAATTTTATAAGCTTTACACACACACATACAAGAGCCAAAGATCCCCCGTTTAGCCCCATTGTCTGCTGGAGCAAGTGTTGTTAGTGAGGCGCCTATTAAGGCACAGCGCACGGTAGGGTGGTGAGACCAACAGCACACCTTAGAATAAGATTCGTATGAATGTGTAGTGACGTATATTGAGACACTACGGTGCTTAGCGCCAGCTATTGAGAATAGAGAGGAACTACGCGTGTTAGAGCCTCTCTCTGGCACCAGGGTGTATAGGCCATGGAAGGGGCCCCTAGGGGGCATGGTTCCGGTAACGGGCAGAGAGAGGGCACGCCAGGACATGATACTCTGGGTGAACCCGAGAGGGCACGTGACCAGGACAGGGTAGCGAGGGGGGCCCGAGGGGGGCAAGCGGGACACGTGACATGCAGCCTAGAACCTTCTGGTAGGATGCAGAAGGGGGCGTGGCCGTGGGCGGAGCCAGCCCACGCTCAGGCGCATATCAGGGAGGTCCCGAGAACCGATCCGGGCTATTGTCTGGAATCAACCCGCCGTGCTTCGTCTCTTCGCTCTTCGATCGTTACGCTCGGCTCATGGGTCAGGCAGTACGTTACAGACTGACCGGTTAAATAGTTTCATCGTTGTAGCGTCGTTACCCGGTTGTGGTCTTAGTTACACGTGGTAGTCACCACCTATGTTGTTATACCGTTTATGCAGTTACCCTGTCGGGGTGTACCAATAAACGCGTTGCCTCCAAGTTCAAGTGTGTGTCTCCGTGGAACCCACTACAAATGCAATAATTATTTTATTTATTGTAAATATTTCAATTCTAATCTAGCCTGAATATAATTCCCAATCTCATGTATACTTTATCTCTTTATTCAGATCTTATGGTCTTAAGAGATGCAATACTTTAATTTTAAACCGAATCCAAATACATCAATCATGAGGTTTTTAGGGTTAAATCGCATAAACATCTGTCGTTAAACCCGCCACCACCCAATACAGCCAACTAGTAAGGTTGGTCACGTAAACAAAACGTGCCAATTCGTTACTAGTTCAGCACACCGGTGTGTTGGTGAGCAAACATTCACATTTATATTTACGCGATCGAATAAAAAAAAACCGATTATGGATATTGGTCGTGAAAGCCCTAATACTACTAGGTGTTAAACCAAATATCTCAAATTATACTAAAACATTGGTGCAGACCTCGACTGAAACCCAGCTAAGAGTACACCCAGAATACCCTTTTCAACGGAGGCATGAATGACGGTTCATTCAGAATGACATATCTCGGTTTGAGGTCAGTAGACAGACCACGGCTGTACAGACCTCGGCCGTCACGACCACCTCTGGGTAACCAATCCTTCATTCGTCTTCTCTGTCCAAACAAGAACCTAGCCATGCCCGATGTTGGTGACCAGTTCTTTTAAGAAACTGTCAATCCACTGCTGGATTAAGGCCTCCCGCGCCGTACTTCACAACACTGGTCAGGACAGGTTTGTGACCAGTTCAACTATCAAACGCTCTTAAAATATAAAAAAAAATATGATAAACAAATTACACATAACAAGCACATTTCTGGGCCGACGTGTACTTGCCACCTGCGTTTGCTTAAGCTACAAACCTTCGGGCCGCCTTTGACTCTCAGGGTCTCATTAGAAAGCGGTTGTTCGGGCATGCTGATGAGAGGGCAGGTCCTTTCAAAGGATAACTGCGGGTGAGTTTCCAGTAGGGACGGGGTAAGCTGCGTGAAAATGTGAAAGCTGTTTTCCAAACGAGATTAACCTTGGCGGCTTAAAATGCAGAAAAGAACAAAACATATAAACTACAAATGCATGCTGCTGTTGCTGAAAAAAACCCGGAGGGGGGCATTCCCAGCCCCCGCCCCCGCAGCCCTCGAAGCGGCATCGTTAAAGCTGCAGTAGGAGCTTGGTGTCTCTGCCCTAACACTGCAAACTGTGCCTCTGTGGGCACAACTTTTGGGTGGCTTTGCGTGTGAATGTTTAGGAGGCTCAGTGTCCCGATTTGACCCAAACTCGCAGAGATTTGTTTTACTAGGTTTCGCGCAGTTCTTGTGGGGTATAAGGACAATGAATCTTGGAAAGCTAAACCGATTTTTTTTTTACAGTTTTGTTTTCTCTGAAACAGAATTCAATTGAACGGATTGAGCATGCGAATGAAGCTGGTTATTATAAAAAATAGACGGCGGAGAAAGTGTATTCAAATATTAACAAGACTCACATTCGCCTGTTCGCTGTGGCGAAAGATACGAAGCGAGTGATCGAGCAGTCGAATTGTTTAAAAAAATATTTAGCTTGCAAGTACTGACGGATTGATTGGCTTAATGAGAGCGAGAGGAAGAGAGGGAGGGGGGTAACAGAGAAAAGACCGACCGGGAGAGAGAAACTTGTAAACCGGTGATTTGTGTCGCAATTGTTTGAATTGAAATGGAGCTAGGGAATGTTTCGCCTTAGAATTGTGAAAAGTGTGGCACTGAATGCCATTTTTTATTTATCTTCCGTCAATTGTGTGTGTGCGACTCAATGAGATGATCTCAAATCGTGAATCGCCGTGACACGTCGGTTTGCTTAACAAAAGGCATTGATACGCGGAATTTCGTTTTAAATCATCTTTAATTCCCTCTGCCCCACCTATTTACATGTTTACAGTGTTACCCGTCCTCTACTACAAGTTGCTGTGGACAGAGCGCTCAATGCAAAAATGTGGACTGGCATCTGCCCATGGGAACGTGAAACTTTCAGTTACTGGCTCGGTGGCGGCTTCTCTTTCATCTGGCTGATGTAGATATAGACCAGGGGGGTGACCAACCTTTAACAGACCAAGAGCCAAAACATTAACCACGAGTTCTGCAAATAGCAAAGTGTTTCTGTAAAAGTGTATATATATTGGCAGTTTTCGGCACAGCACGGGAGACATTATTTTTTGATACCGGGATAGCAGATCGTTGTACGTTCTGCCCCTTCGATCGAGCCGCAAGTTGAAGAGATTGAAGAGCCGCATGCGGCTCGGGAGACGCCAATTGGCCACTGATGAAATGGAGCAACAGCTGAAATTTTGCAATTAGGTGATTGAGCCAGATAATTGTGTCCGGAGTAGTGGAGTATATCGCTGTGATGCCTCCTTCGCATTTATGAATCGGGCATTGAATCACCCGTCGTATATTCCGTGTTTTTGTTCTAGGTGGCTAGTCACCTCGCACTGCAGGAGAGTTTTTAATGTACCATTTTTGCATCAAATATACATATCTGCTGCTGCCATGGTTTTGTGTGCAGATGCGGTTCTAGGGATTGTAGCATAGTTTGACTTATATATTTGAGTATCATTTCATTGTCTATGCGATCGTAAAACAGCATTTTAAAACTACACATTTTTTATATTCAGTAGGCCCGGCACGGCACGCCGCCTGGCCAGAGGAGTTGATGGGAGAAACACTGAAATTTTGTAATAATGAGTAGGTTTATATTCCGAATGTATAGCTTGTTACTAGCTATAGTTAAAGTGTACAGTGTTAGAGTGTACTTGAAATCACAAATATAGTTTACGACCATTGGGCCCTCTTTACAACGTCTCATGTTCTAAAATCACGCCCTTCTATCGTGGTTTATTTAGCTATAACCACACGGCTGGTTATGGATCATCACTTACACATGACCAGCGTCCACTCTCATCATGTAGGAGCTACTCTCAAACTTGAGAAGAATGTGATTGCATATGTTGCATTGCTCGATGTAAATACTGCGGAACGGAAGCGTAGTTGGGTTCCAGTTTTCTTCGTCCCTTACATGAGGAATCGTGGTTGCGTATATGCCACGGGTTGTGGTCTATGAAACTTTGTGGAACACCGAAGCCAGGGATCATCTGTATCGGTCTTTCGCGAGGAGTTTTGACCCTTCTTGTGAACTCCTTTCGGCTTTCCGAGCGTCGCCAGAAGGTTGAAGTCGCAATGTTGAAGACTAACCACGTGGATTCAAAAGGACTCGTGCAACCTCATGCGGCGGTGGTGAGGCACGTGATCGAGATCCTGGTGGATGGGTAGATGCACATTTCCCACAATTCATTCGACAGCCCAGATAATTGCAGTGTCAAGGTTGCGAATGGATGGGGAAAGATGCGCGACGACACATGAAGCCAGGGTGTTGGGGTCGACTCAAGGGTTCCAGTGGATGCACCACCGCACTGCAGCGTTCAGTTGGACATCAACAAATCGAGTGCGGCCACTTCTGGTCCACCCCGGCGCACAGCACTCGGCTACAGAGTATGCAAGGGCCATTGCCAACGTCTGTAACGCCCACGCTGCTGCACCCGGCTCGTGCTCACTAGGCTGACCCTTATCTTCGTCTTAGTGGTTACCTTCTTCAGGTGGTCGTGGAAGATCGGTGTGCGGTACAGCTTCATGCTTAGATAGGTGCGAGTGGGGCTCAAACTTGGACATTACTGACGACCGGTTCTCGAGATGGAATGGTGGCGAGTTGTTAACTACCTCGCCTGGTGTACTGGAGGTAGTGGGGTTGATCCCAAACTCAACGCCTGTAGATTTGGAGTTTGCATGTCTCTCCCCCCTAATGGCCGCGTGGATTTTTCTACAGGTCCTTCGGGTTTTCCCTCCACATTTAGAATCAACATGCATTTAGAGTATTAGGCTGATATACATTTCCACGTGATAAGCCACTTCGTTGAACTATAATTTGTGGCTAGGTCGCTTCTCAAAAAAGAGCTATGTAGTTCAGTGGGGCCTTACCAACTAAAATAAAATAGTTTAGTTTTGTGAGGCGTTTGGCCAGAGCATCCATTTCTGAAAATGTATCTCCGTGGTGTTTAGGTAACCGTTCAAGGTGGTCTCAATGTCATTGAAGGTGGCTGCTTTGCTTGCCAGGGCAAGATCATCCCGCAAGTTCCATTTTGTGTGACTTCATTTAGCGGCACGTCGGCGTGTGGTGAACGGAAATGGACGCCGTCCCTTTTCCTCGGTTGAGAAGGCTTCTGAGCTGCACTCTTTTTGAAAAAAAAATCTTTGGAAAATGACCCGGAAGTAACATCACAGTACCATTGCCTAATATTGTCCAAAGTGTCAATGCTACCACCAGCACCACCACCAACTAGACGATGATCTCGCTCGAACGTGTTAGAAACTAAATGGTGGCCGATTTTACTTGGCAAAGCCACGCTCGTGGATTGCAACCAAGGCAGTTTACAAGCTCATTTAAATTCAAACCTCCCAACCTCACGTGCTGTCCCGCCCTCCAACAGCTATTCACTCACAGCAGCACACAACGGAACAACCTCGTCTTTGTGTGAGGGGGACCGGTGAAGCGTTGGGTTGGCACACTGCTTTTAACACTATGATCCCTGGCAACCCAAGGTTAGATTTCTGATCGCAGTCCACATCGTAAACCTGATGTAGGTCTCCCAATAGGTTGACTCAGCCTTAAAGAGACTGCTGGCCCGGGTAGTGGCATGGAACGGTTACCAAATTGAGCTTTCAGAGAGAGACAAAGGCACGTGCGGTGGGTGCTGACCCCTGACCTCCACCCCAGGTGACCTGCGTGGCCCTCGATCGGTGCTCACTAACAGCACTTGCTTCGACAAGGCTGCGCAAAGGGTCTTTGGCTTTGTGTGCGTGAGTGAGTGAGGGAAAGGGGGAGCGATTGCATGCAGAAGGGGCAGGGTGAGAGGTTGTTTGAGGTGAAGGTATGCATGTGTGTGGTTTAAAAAAAAATGTTGCTGACTCGGCAACTATATGAAGATTAGAGCAAAATACTGAAGGAATGTTGTTTTTCTGAGTAAAATATCAGGAATTTACTTTTCAGTCGAAAAGCATTCGAAATATTTGTGAAACGTCCTGAGGAAGGTGAGTCACCACATTCGGAACATCGTCACTTTAATAACGGTGAGAACATTTATTTACAAATTTAACCTTAAGGCGTAGGAGTGTGCGAGTGTGTGTGTATGTGCTTTGTATAGTGTAGTGGTTAATACTCATCCTGACTACCTGGGTTCGATTCCGGCCACGGAAATAACATCATGTGCTGTGCCAGCCTGCATAGCTGGTCCCTAGCAGCACTTGCCCCAACCGTCTGTTAAGGCTATATGGGGGATCTTTGTCTTTATATGTCTATGCATATATTTGTTCAAGTATGAGTGTAGTCGTTATCGAGCTGCGCTCCAAACCCGATGACTCGAGTTCGATTCTTGCTTACGGCCTACACCAGTGACGATTATCTGAACCGATCCTGGGCATCCCTTAGGTCGACTCAGCCTCAAATGAGTACCTGGTGCGGTGTATAAACATCGACAAAAGTGGCCAGGCATGGTGCTGGCCACTGACCCCCTCGTGAGCCGTGCAAGCCTTAATAGGTGCTCGCCTAAACAGGACTTACCCCAACAATCTGTTCAGGCTATACGGGGAAGATCTTTGTCTTTGTTACGTATGAGAATGTCTTAGCGTTTCAACTACTGTAAGCAACTCCCAATGAAACCAAGGTTCCATTCCCGGCCACAGTGCCTGTGGGTATTTTGTACCTCGCCCGAGGTCGACACTGCCTCAATGAGTTCACTTACCGATCCGCCTCTCCTGGACATCTGTGAACAAAGAGCTTCATAACTCATCGGATTCCTCCACGATAAAAGTTCTGAAGAAAAAAAAACACTTAAAATAAAATAATACAAATCCTGAGTAACACGCTGTACCATTGTGATGTGGTCAATATCAGTGGCAAAGAGGAGGCAAAAGCGGCCGGCAATGAGTTATGCTGTGACACCAACCATTTGTGTGCTCGTTAACAGCACTTGCCTCAACAGTATGTTAAGGCTTTAGGGGAAATCTTTGGCTTTGTCTTTGTAGAGGTCAAAGGGCGCATTATTACAGTGGATCTGCACGTGTCTCATGACACGGCCCAGCTGTGGCGCATTCACCGCTTGTTGCACTGGTTTGCGGTTCGAATCCAGCAGGCGTCCCTGGTTATTACTGCGGGGGTGTTAACCATAAAATAACCGCTGTCTGCTTCACAGTGGACGCTAAAGATATTTTGCCATCATTTAACACGCGGAGGCCATTGTCTGCCGGCAATTGTCACTGTCAAAAATGTGCCAGATTAAAAAATCATCTGCACATTTCCCAAATAGGGCATTAACACAACAGCAATCATCGCCACCTACCGTCAGACTCATGCCCGCTTGCAGGCCAGGTGCTGAGTTAACTTGTGACACACAGGGACAGCTGACACTGGGGTGCCCTTTCAAATGTCTGGGATGAGATGTGGTGCGAGTCGCTTGTTTTATGTAAAGCACTCTTTAGAGACGTCGCAGCGAAGAAAGTAACGCTATAATAAACAAAGAACAATCATTATTAAGCAGGGTAATGGATCAAGGGTTATTTAAGGTGAATGCGTATTTGTGTGTGTGTGCAGCTGCTTTGTGGTGGGGAGCGGTAGTGCCGCGGTCAGCTAGTCGCGCTAACCACAGCCAACACCAGTGATGATTATCTGAACCGGTCCTGGGCCTCCCTAGGTCGACTCAGCCTCAAATTAGTTCCTGGTGCGGTATGTAAGCATCGCCACTAGGGAGACAAAGGCGGCCGGGCGTGGTGCTGGCCACCCACCCCCTCGTGCGCCGTGCCAGTCTTCAAAGGTGCTCGCTAACAGTACTTGCCCCAATAGTCTGTTAAGGCTATACGGGGGATCTTTGTCTTTCTGTGTACTTTGGTGGATTGCTGAGGTCAAAGGGTGATAAGGATGGTCGTGAATGTGTGTGTGTGTATATATATGCTTGAAAAGGAAACACGTCAAAGGTTGTTTAAGGCAAATATGTTTGTGTGTGTGCGTGCGTGGCATCGTGCTTCAGAACTTTGCTATGAACCAGGTGACCCGAGCTGCCCGAGCGCAAATAACATAAAAACTAAAATCAGTGGCAAGTGATTATCTCAACCGTTCATGGGCCTACCTTTTTGTCAACGTAGCTTTAAATGAGTACCTGCAGTGGTGTGTTAAGATCAGTCCGGGTATCCTTCGATTTACGAAAGGGATGTGTTCTTCAAATGAGACGCGTAGAACTAAATTTCGTGAATCGGAATGGTTTTTCCCAGTATTTTTAAACAAAAAAATTAGGATGTGTTGGGACAATCACTCCGCACCTAAATAATATATCTATATCACTTATCACAATACAAAAATAATTATGAATGTAAATATTCAAACGAATTAAAAAATAATGATTCTTTATATATAAAAGGGAAATTTGTGAATATGTGTTTCTGTTCAAAATGTTTAGCGTACTTCCGACATGCAACAAACTTGAAATTAGCCACGTGGGTACTTGGGGGGGGGGCACAATTATGCATATATTTTGCACGGCAAGTGAGCTGTGAAGTCACATCTGTCATGTGACCCGTGTGCGGAAGCGTAACGGAGTGTTCCTGCTGATCGCGGGTAAAGTGAAATACAAATGTGTTGCGGGTCTAAGGC
>NW_024705060.1:0-35529 GCF_018977255.1 Callorhinchus milii
CACTCGGCGCCGGGGTGCACTGCAACTCACAGTCTTTTGTGCCAGTGCTGAAGTCCCATGCGAGTGGATGAGGCTACCCTGGTCCTCAGTGTGGTTTAATAAAAAGAGCATTTACCACTCCTGGAATTATCTCCCAACTGAGTAGATAAAGCCTCCGTGACCCTCGGTGTCGCGTCTCGCCTCACTCTAGCAGTAGACTGCACCCACACCTCTCCGCACCGCCCACTCAGCTCCAGGTCGGGCACTCTCAGCATCTAAGGCAGCACTGCTTGGCGTTCTTGCAGCACTGGTGCGGTTGATCCACACTCCAGCGGATGATCAGGACTTCTTGCTTGTTTCTGGTGGCTGCCGCACAAGTATTTATTTCTCCAGCTGTCCTCGTAATGTTCCGTGTTGCCTTTTATACCAATCCATTTGCATCACCTGTAGGGGATCAAGCCTAGACATTGTGAAATGAGCCACGCCCAGACTCATCACATTTTATAACATACATAGGCATCCTTCAATTCCACTCTCACAAAGCACGCCAAATCAGTCATACCCCCCCCCCCCAAGAGTCACACGGCATAGACTCTATGGCGGGGTGGGATTCTCTTTCACCTCCTCGCGCGATACAAATTATATTGGTCTTGTGTCCACCCTCCTCCTCATCGATCAGACCCTCACACCCGATCTGCTGCACATTATTCCACTCCAATGTCTTTCCATTATTGGTATCTGGAGCCAAATGAAGACCACCAGAACTGACATTTATTAAGGTTATCCTGGAACCTGAGGGATGGGACAGAGATTATTTATAAAAAGCTGTAAATCATTATTACTCTATGAAAAGACCATAGATAGGCTATAAGGAATAACCATTATATTTAATTTTCATATTTTTTAATTTAGACTATTGAAGCTAGTACTAGTCAGCATATATCAAGGACAAAATTGAGGTGGATGAAGTGATGTGGTAAAGCACGATGTCCGACTAACTTTAACTTTCAAGTGATGTTTACATACTGCACCAGGTACTAATTCAAGGTTGAGTTGCCACTGATGTACTCTATGGTATGGAATCAAACTCAGGTTCAGAGTGCAGTTCAGAGTGCAGCAGGATAACCGCCATGTCGTCACTCAACTTACCGCTGATGTAACAAGCACATGCACTCATAACAAAGGGTTTGTACATTTTCCACGTGTTGTCATGCAGGGAGATGAACACCATGATATGTGGATTTTTGTCATGGCTGTCCTGATGAGCACCACGCTGGTGTGGAACATCATGGGAGTTCTTGATCACCAAAGCTTCGAGCAACTCAAGTATCCTCATTTGCAGAACAAATGTTGAGTGTTTAATATATGCGCTTTGAATAATACAATTTCTTACCAGCAATTCCTTTGTGGTAGATAAAGGTAATACCACTTGGTGGCAAAGTCAACAGTGGGTTGTCCTATTATCATCCCTGCCATATGAATGTGGGACTTTAACCACAGGCTAAAGGCAACAAACATGAGATGAGCACCACCTCAATGCTCGTTTGAGCAAGAAATCAATTGGACTAAGGGGCATTGACACGGATCTCAGAACAAAACTAAACGCTAAGACGACTGGATCGAGACATAAAAGAGAGACAATGGCACGTTTATGCATAACAGACGTTACTTCAGTACATTTAATATTCTGCCACAATTACAGAAAAGTAAATATGTTTGATCCGTAAATTTCAATATTTTTTTTCTAGTGTAGCTATCTACAACCTAATAAAGTAAACATTTTAATACATTTTATAATTACTGTACATTGTGCAATGTGTATTGCTTATTTACGTATGGTGTTTGTGAAAGGGAGTCACCTGAGGCCACCCTCTTTAGGTATGGACTTTATTATAAGTTCTTCACTACACCAGATATGCACTGGTAGCCATCCTACTCTCTTGGAGCCCCGAACACACATCACACCCCTTTATGTACCTTCGTCCCATCGATATTTCTGGAACCTTCCAAAAAGTTCCTCTAAGGTTCTCAAATTTCCCACCTAATAGTTATCCTCAAGTCATCAGCTTGCATCCTTCTCCCTGACTGCGTTCCCAACGCGTTCCTTCATTTTTTGTTAATTTTTGGATGTACTCCTACACGACCTTCGCAAACCCCATTAAATGCACACACCACATATCAAGTCTATCTCTAACGACAGTCTGGCATTATCAGCAAAGAAAAAGAAAGGAAGATGAAGAGAGTAAAACGAAGAAAAGAAAAAAAGTAATATCTGACACTTGACGTGGCAAGACATCCAACCACAACATTTTCAGAGGAACCCATTAACTTCAGGCATAGTTCCCAAGGATGTCAGTGTACACATCCAGGCGAGGCTCTTTCGGTCCAGCAGAGTCCGTAACACTACTCAGCCGAGTCGTGTGTTGCTGCAGGTTCCTCACAGTTCGCCCCAAGGATAGCACAGGTTAGGTAAACTCAATGGCCCAGAATACGGACGTGCAATGGGAGGCACCCTGGACCGGCAAGTATACTTATATTCCAGAGGCTGGTGATTATTAGTGATAGACGTATAAATTATGAACATACTGCATTGCCGCCGCGGAATCTGGATAACCTTGACGGGCATCCTGCAAGGGAAATGGAATTTTGGAGATGTTCTGGCTGGCACTTGTGGACAATGCAGCCACACCAAGTTTCCAACTTTCCAATGTGTGCATCTTTGCGGTTTTGCTCCAATTCATTTGTTGCAGTCTGGGCTGCAGCGAAGGATGCCCCAGTGCCCCCCCTCACTTCCTGAAGAAAGTCTCCATGTGGCTATTTAATGCCGGCCAGGAGCTCATGCGGGTCGGTGTTTTGCCCAGCTGATTTGGAGGTGCGGGCTCCCAGCCGTACATCAAGGGAAATAGGAATTATCTCATGGCGGCATATGGAGCCAATCGGCAAGTGGTCAAAACCCCCTGGAATGTCGATCCGAAATTGTTGTTTTTCATCGACTACCTTCTATCACGTGGCTAAAATGGTCAGAGTTAATCTTTCAACAATCCCTTTTACCTGTGGGTGGTAAGGTGAGGTACACAGCTTTTAGGCAGGACACATTGTTAGATGGAATTATGGCCGAGCGTCAAGAATAATAATAGTGGCAGCCAAGGAATGGAACACGCCTGAGAGGATGACCACTGAGAAAATGCACGGTTTAAATCACATCGTGTGCATGTGCAAGGAGGATTGATTTATCACAGGGTCGTATGTATCAAAAAATACACGCCCAAGTTGAACGTCTTTGGCACTGTACATAGCCCACCATGCTAATAAGAGGGGGAAGGGCAACTAATTAAACACACAAAAAGTGGTGGCGGATTGGGGTGGCCTACATCCAGCAGTGGAGATACCGTGAATGATGATGAACTGTCTTAAAGTATCACTGAAATTAAACCAACATGATAGAAACTGATACCTGCAGTTTGCATTGTCTAGATATCTGCGATGGATTAAGGCGATTATTTAAGAGTTATTTCTTAATTACACCTTCGTGCAGCTTTATAACCAACATGACTGAGCATGTGCAGGCAAAAAAGACACAAACAGAAAATGAACAGAAATCGGCCTTCATAACTACTTCCCAAATTTCATTGTGTGCATACGGGACTTCACACTGGAACTTGAGATAAATTTAACAGCTTGCACATCTGATGAGTACCTGGAGGACTGCCTGAATGCACCAGAACTGGAAAATCTGAGAAAGCAGCGAGAAATGTTACGCACCTGCTTTAAGGTAAGATATGTTAACAATATATCACGTTGGATATGTCAGTAATTTCACGCAAAAAAAGTTTCATGCGCATATGTCTTGTGTTGTATTGCTATTCATAATTTAATTGAATGTTCACGTCTATTACCTTAATTCTTGACTTAAAGCTGTAATGACTGCAGGAATGAATATTTTTGGGTCTTTCGGGAAAGCCACGTAGATAGAAAAAATAACAAAGATCAAAATCACGACGTTTTGATCGCAACACAAGCACGTACATCAAGCCATCAACAAGAACGGATATTTTAGACTACACAATCCGTAAAGCTATCACCCTAACCGTTGGGAAAAAAACACCTGAGGACCCAATCAAAACCATCACCTTGCCATACATAGCAGGGGTCACCAAAATATTTCCAAAATCATGAGCAAGCACAAGATCCAGGTACGGTTCAACACATTACATATAATTCGTGATTTGATCCCATCCGTGAAGGATGTGATCCCTGACATGCAATACCCAGGTGTCTACAAACTAAGCTGTGTCTGCGGCAGCAGTTACATTGGGGAAACTAAACGACATGTCTCGGACCGGGTCCGTGAACACAAGACAGATCTGAAACACGGTTGGACCAATACCTCAGCCGTGGCTGATCATTATTTTAATGTGGTGGGCACACATAAAATCTATTTTGCCAAGACGAAGGTACTCTGCAAACCCACTGGCTATCAGCAAAGATTTGTTCATGAAGCCACCCAGATATATAAACACAGACACAATCTCAACTGAGAAGATGGGTACAAACTGAGCAATCATTGGAAGGACGTAATTAACCAGTTTAGGTCATAACTGGCTGTGATGTTCCTATCATTTCTACCTATGTTAGCAGTTATTTTAGACTCTCTGAGTTACATTCAATAACTCAGCCAACCTTTAGGTGTGTTAGTAAATGGCGGCTTGCCACTGCATCGTCCAGGCCCTAGCCGAGCTTGGCGCTCGCCGAGCTTACATTTAAATCAAATTTCTCTCTCCTACTCACGCCTACATTAACATTGGCTGCCACACCCATCTCTAAACCTTTATAAACAGCCTGCCTCAGCAGATTTCCCCTTCTTTTCACCTGAAGACGATTGTTTGTGTTGCGATCGAAAGGTCGTGATTTTGACCTTTGTTATTTTTCTATCTACGTGGCTTTACCGAAAGACCAAAGAATGTGTCTATTAACTTGTTTATACCCAAATGTATTTGTTGTTTTGTTTCAGATGAAGCGTCTGAAACGCTGTTGCATTTTGATCCAATATAGTTATACATTATATTGTATAAGTGCGGCTCCGAATTAATTTGCTGAATTAAATGTGAAGAAGATATACCTCTTCTTGGTTCTTTCGGTAAAGTCACGTAGAAGGGAAATAATAAAATAATAAAAATAAAACATAATAAAATCATTCTCACGACGTTTCGGCCACAACGCAAGCAGCCGTCCTCAGGTGAAGACCAGTCTGTCGGGGAGACAGCGTCTGAATGAAACACCACCACGGTTGGAGCGTATATTTAAGCTGGGTTGGAAGGGGGGAAGGGCGCCTTGACAAAATAATTTGCTTATCAAGAGTAATTTAGCATATTTATGGGAAATGCAGGTATGTGATTAGTACTACTTGTGAAATGCATAGGAAGTTTGGCAGGGGTTTCAAAGTCATATTATGCCCGTGCATTATGCAGGATTAGCAGCATCAAAGGGAGGGATAGGGGTAGCATTAATAAAGGGAAGGAATGTTAATAGTATGTAGCTGCAGTAACTAAACAACCACGTAAAAAAACTAAAGTATAAACTTCATAGTATCATCAGTATACTAAATATACTCTCCAATAAGCTGAGCTACTAACAGTAAGTAATACATTACAATTGTATGTCGCAAAAATATAATATGCTTCCAGCTAAACTTTTTTCCCTTACATCACACGGGTCTACCCCATACTATTAATGTTTTATTTTTATTATTTTATTACTTCCCTTCTACGTGACTTTACCGAAAGAACAAGAAGATGAATCCCTGCAGTCACGAAAGCTTTAAATCGAAAGAAGATATACATTTAATTTTTGGTATATAACATTTCTCACAAGACAATGGGCTCATAAAACGCAACTATGCCGTTTGAAATAATTGCTAAAGTGAATTATATCCAAGGAATATCATTTACGAATCGATTTGGAATTGTAACAAAAAATATAATAACTCTCATTCGTGTTTTGTTGAACTTTAGTTTGAAATGCTACATAATGCTCAGTAATTAACTTGTCTTACAAATTAAAGGGGAATTAAATTTGCCAAAATAATGTTTTAATTATTTTAAATATGCATTCGCTTTTGTGATGGATGTGCTTTTGTATCGTCTGATACATCTCCATGTCGAATTAAGTTTCGCTCATGTCATGTTTGCTCCATTTTATAAAAATGGCACGTTTGTAGCATATAGTTGTAAATAATGTATTGGAACCTATTTGTCCCTTTCACAGAATCGCAAGTGTTTTGTGTTCAAGAGACCTGTGGAGGAGGAGCTTATAAATAAACTGGAAAATGTGCCTGATGATAAACTTAGGCCTGCATTTTTAGACACTGCAAACCAATTCAAAGAGTATGTGCTGCAAACATCTACAGTGAAGCAAATTGACAGCATAACCCTGACTGGCCCTGTGAGTTTTAATCACGCAACATTTTTATCAATTTGCATATAGCACATTCACTTTTTAGGTAAAGTTTTACATAACGTTCAGATGTTCACACATTACATGAAATCAAACTCCCCTTACCCGCCACTTATTATCCATGACTCTTATTTTCCACGAGAGCTGTAGGCATAGGCGGAGTTTTACTTCTATACTTGGGGAGGCAGGGGGTTCATCACATTTTAATATCCGCTTCTTACATTGCGTATCATTTCCTTGCCTTCGTAAAACAGCATTTTAAAACTACACACGGTCACTTTTTTAATTCACTAAGCCAGGATAATAATAGGAGAAATACTGGGCACTATTAACAATGGGTAGGTCTAACTTACAAATGCACAGCTTGTTGCTAGCTGTAGGTATAATGTACAGTGTTAGAGTGTACTTGAAATCACAAATATAGTTTACGTTCATTGGCCCCTATTTACAATGGGCTCTATGCACAGGACTCCTTTTCTTACATCGCGTTGTGAATAGGGCCCATTATTTCATCACCCTTATTTTTTTGTCGTAACCTAATTATTATTTCCAGCTACCACTTACCAACATTTGCAAAACGAAACAGAGCCACTTCACGCCTTTCCATCATGGTTTATCTTCCTATAACCACATGGCCTGTCGTTGATTATCGATTACACCTGAGCGGCCACTCTCATCATGTAGGCTACTGTCGAACTTGAACTAAAAATATGGTTGCATATTTTTCATCTCTCTATACAAATACCGCGGAACGGAAGCGCAGTTGGGCTCCGGTTCACTTTGTTCCTCATACTAGAAATTGCGGGTACATATAATTAATTAATTCATTTTAAATATTAATTGTAAACTACTGAAAATAAATTCATTAAGGTGTCCAGTTTGCAGCAGTGTAGCCCCCCCCCCTCCCGTGCCCCCCCCTCCCCAACCTCTGCCCATGGCTGTAGGGTCCATGAAAACACTTTTTTTCCTAAATATTTAAAATTAAAGAAAGAACTATAATTAAAACAAGTGCATGGGCAGCACTTGTTTTGATCATGAGACAATAGTGGCAGAAAAACATCCATAGACACACAAAGACGCAGTGACATACACAATGATCGGGACAGACACGGAGCTACACACAAAGACAGGGACACAACAACAACAACTACCATGAACCACCAAGTGGCGGGGACGTCACCACGGCGCTTTTTGGCAAGAGGTCACGGGACAGACTCAGGTATCATGGGTTGACTGACTGAGATGGCCAGCAGATGTATCATCTTACTGTGCCAACTTGCTGTGTTTTAGCCACCTATCACTCCACTCGCTGTTGTGAGCGTCACTCATCTGTCCCCCCGTTGTTGTTGTTGTTGGAGGGCAACTGCCTCCAACTGCCAGTAGCGTCCTTCACGAATCTACTCCGCAGAGGCCGATCTTGACACCGCTGGTAACAGTCATTGGAATGTCCACTCAGCTCTATGTTCTCGTACTACATCATTCCATCTCTTCTCTAGCCCATGCCGTGCCCGTTTAGCTCCCTCTTTATCTGGCCGAGAATAAGAAATTAGGGCATGCAGTCTCTTGGCATGCCAGCTACATGACCAAGCCAACGCAGCATTGCCTGCCAGAGGAGCTCACTGATGTGAGTGTGTCCAGATTGTTGAAGGATGTGTGAGCTCCTCACACAAACCGAGCCTGAATTGATCGTAAGCGGTTCAGCCTGTACATTTCTAACCAGCGAAGATGTCCCATTATTGGGGTCCACGTTTTGCAATCATAGAGAAGGTAGGGAAGAACTGTGACCGACATGACGACCCACAGTTTCGTGTAAAGGAACAGACCAAGTAGTTACCACACAGCATTATAGAGCCGATGAAAAGATAACGCTGCTCGACTGATTTGAAGTGAGACCTCTGCTGTCAAACCGGAGTTGGTCATAAGCACACTGCCCAGGTATGGAAACCTCTCCAATCTCTCCACAACTGCCCCATCACCAAATGAGAGTTAAGGGAGTGGAGTTTTTATTGACACAATACCCAGGCAGGTGTTTAGTTTTGGTGGTGCTTATGATAAGGCCCCACCTATTAGTAGCACGCTCCAGGTCAAGCAGCAGTTCCTTCAACTCATTTTTGTGAACAACAATCACTAGATCATCAGCATACATAACATGATCAACCAACAGCGAGCCATCCCTTGATTCTTCCCAGGCATCGATCATAATCTCATTGTATCTGTACCAGATGGACATTCATCCAATGACTGACTACTGGCAACATAGCTTTAATTGGACCTGCTTCACCATGATAAAGGTCATTAATGCTTGTGAGCAGAGAGTCGTGTACTCAGAAAGCACAAAAAACAACCCAGATCCCAGGTCTATTCATGGTATAATAGACCTTGACCAGCTCAAAAAAGCAGAGATGTAGGTTGTATTGGAATTCCCTACACCCCTGCTGTAGCAGACAAACAGAAAATATGGCATCTGTGCAGTACCGCCGTGGCTTGAAATCACAATGGAGCTCTGCAAACCTCTCCTCAGCGTGCCTGGAAAGACGATATCGAATAATCCTTAGCAGGACCTTTCCCACACAGTGAGGAAGGAGATGCCCTATGTAGTTGTTTTAAGTCTGTGCAGTCCCCATTTAAAGAGGGGGGGGGGGTCTACCAGGGCATCCTTCCAATATTGTTGAACCCGTACAGTGGTCCACACTATTATAATAATCTGTGCCCAGCACTTTCCTGGTCTCAGCCTCTGGATCACCTTCGTTCTTCAACAAATGAGACCTCAGCCAGCCACTCACAGGATGTAACTACTTATTTCAATATTTGAAGTTCCGCAACCTCAGCAGCGTCATTTCCATTTTTGCTCCATGATCTTTCCTCTGCTAAGGGATTTCCCCTTCCCCAACACCTCACAGATATTCTCAGAAAACCTGAAAACCAGTTTCTGGGGGTCGGAGATCGGATCATTTTTATTTCCTTAAGAATAGTGATAGGTGTGGTGCTGCAAGTTACTTTTAAAATGGAATTAATTAGTTATTTGTGATCGTGGACTACTAAGGCAGATTCGATCTCAGCAACCCGGCCCTCCGTACCTCCGAGCGAAGGCTATGTTAAGCCTCCTCATTCTCTGATGTGGAATTCTGTAGATGATGGGAGTGTGCCTGTTACTTTTTATCAGCTAGCCAGAACACTTCCTCTGTCAGCCAGGGCATCTGGGGAGGTTTGGACTACGTACCCAAAGCAGTCCTTGCAGCTCCATGAGCCACAGTCCTAAACCTCACCCATTTCCCTTCGACATCAGGAGGAGGGGAGTGGGAGGGGGCGATGCCAACCCCAGCTGCAAACAATGATGAAATTCTTGTCTGTAACTCTCATTAGTTAGCTGAGACCAGACCACTATGGGTTTGAATGGGGTCTTAAATGAATGCCCATCATTGTATTGGAATAATGGTAGGCACATTTTACAGATAAGACAATGATCTTTGGACAGATCTGCTCCAGGGCAGGCCCTGGTGTCAAGGACATTAGCCCGCATCCGCTTTTCCATCACTATACAGGCCAGCAGATGTTTTTACTTTCACCCGGCATGTGTCGATGATGTTTGAATGTGCTGATGTCGGAACAATACGTTTGCAACTACAAGCCTGTGGGCTGCACAGAACTGTAGCAGCCGCCTACAGTTGTTATTGAGCTGATCTGGCCCATGCCGTCCACTCACTCCAGCCTAGGTGCCAGCATCATTACCCACTCAGGAATTAAAGTCACCCAACACAATTACTTTATCCTGCGAAGCTAATTTACCTAGCACAAGTGAAAGGAGGTTAAATCGGCCATTGACTCATCGGCCTTGCCTGTGTAGTGAGCGACTTCTGAGACACATCATGTAGAGGGCTTCTTATTCATTTCTCACACTTCAGGCACAATCATTGGGTGACAAATATATATACACGGCTATGCATAACTGACCCATCTACACAGCTCCATCATCAGCGTCTAACTACATAGCTGGCTGACTAATATTGCAAATACGACGATGGGAGTTGTACAGAGGATCGGCCATGCGGCGGACGATGAAAAGATATGACGGCGAAGACAGCGACGGCAGCTAAGACCCGGGACCCCACGACAGCCCCGAACCTTCAGTCACGTCCCCCTAATATACTCCCCTGCGTGGCCAGGCCCTGCCTCTGGCCATGTCTCCTTCTAGAACCCCGCCTTTTACCTTTAACCCAATTATGCTTTCGTGAATTCTTGCTTAGCATACTCTTTGGTTCTTTCGGTAAAGTCACGTAGGTAGAAAAATAAAATAAAACAAAAACTAATATATCATAACGTTTCGATCGCAACTCAAGCGGTCGTCCTCAGGCGGAAAAAATAATCCAGCAGTGGAACTGCTGAACCAGCGAGAGAGCTGTTATAACAAGGTTATATATGTGGCAATGGGCAAGCAAGCGGGGTATGAGCTGGAAAGGAATTCCACACCCCGGACTCACGCACGTCAGTTGTGTTAATGGGGGATTGGGGAGAGAGAGATTAGGGAAAGAGATTTGCAAGAAATGATCTTCCGTCGCCGCATAAGCGTATCATCTCAGCATATGTGCACAACAGCAGTGTTAATGGGAGATTAGCACTATGTTGATGGGAGAGATTAGACATGGAGATTAGGGGGATTAGTAAGTTAATGTCATGTCTGTGTGTAACACAAGCTGTGGCGCTGCCAACTGTGCTGTGAGGCAAGTGCGTCCACACAAGAGAACCACCGCAACAACCAGAACCATCGATACATCGAGGCTAAGGGAGCAGAGGTGGCCATGTTAGTGAGATCCCAGCCAGTTAATGCAGAGGCACCTCACAGGGCAATGCAACTCAGAGAGTCGGAGATAACAGCCAAACGGCAGGAAGGATGGAAGCACCACAGCAATTTACGACTTTGTTTGGTTAATAACGTCATTCCAGTGATTGCTTAGCGTATACCCATCTTCTCGGTGGAAATTGTCTCTCTGTTTATATATCTGGATGGCTTCATGGACAAATCTTTGATAATAGCCGAAGGTTTGCATAGTAGCTTGGTCTCGGAAAAAACAATATCGTGCGAACCCACTGCGTTATAACAATGATCAGCCACTGTTTCAACGCTGTGGCACACATGACATTGTTTTCTCCGAGACCAATGTGCTCTGCAAACCCTCATGCCACCTTCAGAGATTTGTTCATGAAGCCATTCAGATATACAAACACAGACACAACTTTAATCGAGACGATGGATTCAGATTGGGCAATCATTGTGATAAACCACGTCAATTTTTAACTGCTACGATTTTCACTCACCCACCCGGTTATCTTCATCCTCACTCGCCCACCTGGTTGTCGTCGTCCGATTACTACTTGTACTACAAGTCCAATTACTTGCTATTTTCTCTAGCCCCACCCTTCCACACACGCCACAAACACCCCCCTTCTCCCCTGTGAACTCCCACAGCCAAACTCCTCTCCCCTCCCATGCCCATATGAAGCCACAAAAGCAGATCATTTTTTTCACACCTGAAGACGGACGCTTGTGTGGCGACCGAAACGTCGTGTTTTTTTTTCTATTCACGTGACTTTACCGAAAGAACCAGAGGGCAATATGTAAGGAAATCATATTATTAGATTATTTTGGAAAAGTCACGTAGATATAAAAATAATAATTAAAAAGAAAGTGATTGAAAAAAAATGAAAAGAATGAACAACAAAAAACCATCATGGGACCTCCTTTGCCAGTGTCAAAATATAAGAATAGGTTTTCCCCTTTTTTCCTTCAACAAAACAGGTGCTAAGATGTTAAAGCACCAAACTGTAACCTTTTGCAAGGAATCAGGTCTGCATTAACCATATATACTTGTGGTGAAAATACAAACAAAATGTCACTGATACAGTGGTGGGGCTCGCCAGCAGATTAGACCCATCATTCAACGTGAAGAAGAGAGTGCTGATTGGTCAACTTTTTGGTTCAAACTACTCGAGTTCCGCAGCCACTCTGCTACAATCTGGTCAGTGCTTCTTTCTGCCCTACTTCCACACGATCATGGAAGAGTGCCTTCATTGCCATACTTCTGCTGATGGGTATCAAGCCACACCCCGGCCAGGGTTCCTCAAGTTTGGATTGATCAACGCACGCCCCGTAGTCAACAAGACAATGCTGATCCAGGATTTGATAAACGATTGTGGATTCAACATAGTGGTCATTATGGAAACCTCGGTACATGACGACTCACCGGACGAAATTAAGCATGAGGCCGAATATGACAGTTACACTATTTTTCGATTTAAAGCTTTCGTGACTGCAGGATTCATCTTCTTGGTTCTTTCGGTAAAGTCACGTAGAAGGGAAATAATAAAATAATAAAAATAAAACATTATACAATAAAAATTCTCACGACGTTTCGGCCACAACACAAGCAGCCGTCCTCAGGTGAAGAAACCGGGCTGTCAGAAAGACAGCGTCCCAATGAACACCGCCAAGCTTGGCAGCGTATATTTAAGCTGGGTCGGGGGAGGAGAGCGCCTTGACAAAGGAGTTTACATATCAACACCGGAATTAAGCATGTTGATGGAAAATGCAGATATGGGATTAGTCACTCCTTGTGGAATGTGTAGGTGGTGGGGGGGGGTCTCAAAGTCATATTATGCTAGTGTATTAAGTAGGATTAGCAGTGATAAAGGGAGGAAGTAGGATTAGCAGTATTAAAGGGAGGGAAATTTTAATCGTAAGGAGCTGCAGCAGCCAAACCACCGCGTATCAAGCTTGTGCATTGTGTGGCAACAAAGAAGAGGAGTTTCAAAAGAACTGCAAATGCTCTACTACCATATAATACACCAATGTGAAAAAAATATATAAACTACATCAATGTAATCAATATACTCGATATACTCCCCAATAAGCTGAGCTACTAACAGTAAGTCATACATTACACTTCTATGTCGCAAAAAAATATATAATATGCCTCCAGCTAAACGTTTTTCTTATATCACACGGATATACCCCGTACTATACACTGCCATAGACAAACCCAGTGTATAGTACGGGGTATATCCGTGTGTTGTAAGATGTAGCTCCGGTCGCCTTTGCAAAATAGGGAATATGTCATATATCTTAATTGGTTTATTTAAGCTCCTTGTTAGAAAAAGGGTACAATAACTGTGTAAAACAGTTTCCACTGCTGGAACGTTCTGTTCAGTCACATTATTCCCATAGCACGAATCTGGTCCGGCAGCTTATACCGTTCATAATACACTTCTAAAGGCCATTAATTACAGATAGTTACTTCGATAATTTATCACTGAATTATGAAGAATCATGCTTAAATAAATGAATTGGTTTCCATAACAAAATGGATAATCATATTACCCTACAACATGTTTTTCCCTCTTTTTCCGGACAGCATTCCTGACACTGGTGGAGGAGTACGTCAGTAAGTCCAATAATCCCAATTTCAAACTGTGCATTGAGAGTACTCTAACACATGTGGTGAACACATCAAACAAGAGAGCAAAGGACGAAGCAATTGATATCTACAGCAAGAAAATGGAGTCGGTGAAAACAAGATTTCCGTTACCTGTACAGGAGTTCTGCAATCTGCATGAAGACTGCTTCAAGAATGCGATGGAGTTGTTCAATCAAAACTCAGTTCTTGACCGGGAAAAAACACACATAAAGGAGCTCAAGGTCAGTGATCTAAGCATTTTATACTACAATTTCATAATCATTCCCTCAGGCCCTACTTACTAGGTGGTTAACGTCTTCCTGCTTGTCGGTGGTTCCTTCTCGCACTTCCAAGTCGTTAACTGTCTTTGAGAGTGACTGACTACTGTACAGCACATTACAAGTTGAAGTTATTATTATTAAAAGTAATTGTAAATATATATAGTATTACGTACATTATCTCATCTATACAATATCAGTATTAGCAGGGAGTAGCAGTTTGCGTTTAAACAGCTATAAATTGTTTAAATATGTCTATAATTCATTGAAAACACACGGCTCATTAACCAAAACTAGATATTTATTACACAATTTGTATGTTTTTGTATGCAAAAACGTTCATGCTCTCCCATTCTACACTTTCCTCATAGTTTGTGCTGTGACTTAAGAAAACACTATTCAAGTATAGAACTGATTGAGAAATTGAAATTATATTGCAAATATTACTGCTACTGAGGTACGTGACTTGTGGTCAGCACAACTTCCAGAGCAACCAATCATGTTGCCATGGGCCATATACAATTAAAAACTGTCAATGTCACATAGGTTTCTTACCCCTTCGATGAAGTAACAAGTGTGTTAAACCACTGACATTTCATTAGTCTAACCAAACTGCTGTTTTCTATTAGGATAACCTCGAGGCACAATACAGAAATTGGACGATTGAAAACAAGAACAAGTCTCAGGAAAAGTGCGATATGACACTAAAAGAACTTTATGAGCCTATCAAGGCCAAAGAAGTCGACTTTTTGACGCATGGAAGCATCAAAGATTACTATGATATGATGAATGAGCTGAAATTGAAGTACAGAAAAATGGAAAATGTTGGAGATGAGGTAATAAATGGTTGATACTGCCATTGCAGGGTTGCATTGAGCATAGATGAACGTTTGTAATTGAATGCATTATTTCTATTTGGAATTATTATCTTTTTGAAATTCTACAAATATTTTTTTTTGTGTAAAATGGCAAGATGTGATTTTCTTGGTACATTTTAGAGTCTATTTGGGCAGGGGAGGGGGTACAGGGGACTAGGGGCACAATCGTCTTCCAGCGATTGACTCATGTCTGACATCTTTTTCCAATGCTGGATGATACCTCATCTATGATGTGAAGTGTATTAACATGATTATTATTATCATGAAAATCAGCTAATTTTAGTTTTTATTCTCAAAGTTCTTTCTTTTCATCTTTCATATCTCGATAATTTAATCTTAAAATTCTGTGTTTTTTTTCTCTACTCCTTAAACCTCACTTTTTGGTGTTCTTACATGTCTCCCTCAAGTTCGATAAGTAATTCAAATTCAGTTTATTGCAAAATACTAAAATGCTTTAGGCATGATTTGAAGCTTTCGTGGCTGCAGGAATCCATATTCTTTGGTTCTTTCGGTAAAGTCATGTAGGTAGAAAAAAATAGATCACGACGTTTCGATCGCAACACAAGCAATCGTCATCAGGTGGGACAAATACAGCTGGACAACTGCTGAAGCAGGCGAGAGAGCTGCCGTGACAAGAGGTTATATAGGTCTGAGCTGGGAGAAACCCAATGGTAAGTGGGCGGGGCTAGTGGTGGAAGAGAGAAGTGGTGGGGCAGAAAGTTGGGCTGTAGAGCTGCGTGTGAAGAGATCAGCGGCAAGGGGAGAGAGAGAGGGGGGTCAGATATCACCAGGGGGAGAGAGGGGGGGGGCAGAGCCTGAACCTGAAGTGCCTGCATCTTTAGCAATTCTGGACAGTCCTTGACGGAATGAGTCGAACAGTGGACTCAATGTCTACCTCTGTTAGCAGCCTTGGCGCTGGCGATGATGTAACTCGAGCAACACCGATCATGGGCATATAGTGCCTGCCCCAAAACTCTCTCAGTATGACGTTCTATGGCCCAAATGACTAATTCAGCAGTTGAATCCATCAGGGAAATTGGTGATAATGTCTGAAACGTCACCACTTTATTCAGGAGGTACTAACGTGTAACAGACCGTAACCACTAAGCAAATGTAAGAAAAATAACTGTACTTACTTTATCTACACTTGTTGAGCATTGCAATACAATGCAGACACATGCTCAGACCAAACAATGTGACTCGAGTCCCAAGCCCTAGGGGGCTCTCTCCCTTTAAATCCTGTGGGGTTTTTTTTCCAATTTGTCCCCTTAACCTCAAACGTTGCTCCCTTTGAATTTAACCAATTACCACCTCAGTAGATGGTTCAAATTCAGAATTGTACACCTGTTCTTCAAAAGCTGTCTCCACCTAGCTGTCTCCACCTACCCAATCATTCATTATTTTCTTTCAATTGTTTATCTCCTGTTGTGTTGTGTTGGGTCTTCCATGAGCTAAGGTTGTGCTTGCTGGGGAAGATATCAGTGCAATGTCAAAATTATAGCCATGTTGTACGTCAGGTTACAGGTTTCGTTTCTTGCTGTCACTGATTCCGTTAAGGTTTAGACGAGCATACCTCCATTTTTTCCATAAGGGGAGGGTGAAATAAGAATGTTAGACATTCTTGGAAAGCGTCTTCCTAGAACATGGGGGTGACATGGATATAATAACCTTAACCCTAAGAGAGGGCGCTACTGTATAAGGATAGCTATTATGTGGCTTGCTAGATGGTGATAGGTTGGAAGGTTTGAAAGAAGGTGGGGAGAAGGTTGTTAGAAGGGCAGCAGAGGAATTGGTTAGAAGGGATGGGCGGATATTTGAGAGGGGGAGTGAGAAGAGGATATAAGGAAAGGTAGAGGGGGAGGAGGGGCGCTCAGGAGAGGGAAGCGAGGGAGTAGGCTCGTGGTGGGCAATGGACGTCGTTGTTCAGGTCAATAATCGTTATCCAAGAGGTGCTGCATTTAGTCTTCCATTATATTTGTTCTGTAGGTTATTTCACTTTTGAACTGTGACCAAGTCTGGAGGTCCAGATTGAGAATAAATCCCTTCAGAACCCAACCTGTAACTGGGCTATCACTGGTATACATTGGTGGCTATTTCAAATTCAGATTGCTTAAACTGGAGGAATCCGATGAGCTAGAAAGCAATTTTTTATAGATGTACAGTAGGGGCGGGTCATAACGTTACAATAAAAAAAAATACGAAACCATGATAGGAGTGCAAAGTAATGGAAAGGTAAGCAAATCCATAAAACTAAAAGTTCAAATAAAACTAAATATTTAATTTACAAGGTAAGGCCCACTGAACTATTAGTTTATTTTCAAAAGCGACCTGGCTATCACAAGTGATAGCTCAACAAAATTGGCTTATCAGGTCGACATTTATAGCAGCCAAATAATCTAAACGCATGTTTCTAAATGTGGAGGGAAAAACCAGAGGACCCCGTGAAAGAAACCCACGCGACCACGCCTTCATATGCGCTGATGCTACTACTCGCTAACAGCACAGTACCGACAACATCTTAGAGGCTGCGCGGGGGACCGTTGTACGTTTCTGTGTTTATATCTCCAGTGGGGAAGCAAAGGCAGCCGGGCGTGGTTCTGGCTACCAACCCCCTCTGTGTGCCACAGTGCCGGCCTTCATACGTGCTGCTTGCCAACAGCATTTGCGACTACAGCCTGCTCGAGGCTACATGGGGAGCCTTGGCTAGGCATGTTCATTCTGCCATGGCTGATGAAAAGACCTGAGATTAATTTATAAATTGGTAAAGTAGAGTAAAGTAGAGTGAACCCTTTATTTTCACGGTGGCTGACAGGAAATAGGGTGAATACCAAATCCGCGAATAGTAAACCTCATCGGTGCCCTTAGACGCACTTCATAGATGAAATTGTTTGGGCTTTTCCAATTGCACCTTTTAAAGGGAATATCCCAAACACCTGACCCTCACCCCGGAATTAGTATGTTTCTAGTGTCCTTGAGGTGTATTATTGTATGTTTGCTGAACTTATTTTGCCCTGTCGTTAGACAACCATGCCAATATTAGTAGTTTAACGAGTTGTTGATTATTATTTGTGGTATATGGTAAATATGTTGTAAATGAATACAATACATTGGCTCATGTGCTTTGGCTTTTAGTACACTCGGATTACCATTGTTAACTAGAGTACCTCTGCATTAAAAGAGCCTGACGATGTGTATTGTGGATTACAAGGCTCTACAACATAAATATTTTACCACTAGAGCACTGCTCTGATATAAATCAATCCCGCTTTTCCTTAATGCATTTTTTAAAATAGGATTTGTTCTTCTCTTCAAAATAATGTTGGTAAGTTGGTACCTTACCTGGAATTTTCAGCAGACTTAATAATATAAAATTGTGATTATGTTAAACCGTTTTCCTATTATGTTTTCTTGAATTTATAGAAGAATAATGTACTCTTGTCATTCATTGTTGAGAAGGAGACTATGGTAGCAAAAATCCTCGAGAAGAACGCATCAATACATCAAGAGTACAAAAAAGGTAAGCCACATATGTAAACCCTGGCATTAATGGACGTTGTAAATGGTAATCTGGTAGAAAGACTTCAAATAAACAGGAAAGAGTCAAGAAAGTGTTTTTTTTTACCAAAATTGGTGCACCAAATAGTGCTTGCTACAATACTAATGAATATTAAATACAGAATAACTTGTTATTCAATATAGATGTGTTATTCATTCCACTATTACCCAGAACTCGTATTATCTGTGACAGCTGTAGGGTCCACAAACGAGTCTAACCTAATATTTTGCTAAGTTACGCAGAATGGTGTTCATTGTTTTCGTGCATGAGGAGTCACATGACAAATTTTTCCAATTACTCGCAGGTTATCCCCAACTAATTGGAGACATGCAATGACTTAAATGCACAGACACACACATATATGGAGACACCGTTCGCTCTAAGTTGGCTTGGGTGTGGTTAAGTAAATGTGAGTTGGTATTGATGGAAGGAGGGGCTCACCATGTGTCACAGTTGAGCCTCTCAAATTTTTTTTTCGTTTTTGTTGACCTTAGCTGAGCTACAACTTCCTACATTTGGGAGATTACTTGGCAATAGTCTCCCAAGAGTTTGTATAAATGTTGCATGCTTTTTATGCTGACCTTGAGGACATCATTGAAGTGCCCTCCTCTTGAGCGTATGCATTGACTGAACTGTAAGAATAACCTTGATTTGAAGCTTTCGTGACTGCAGGAATCCATACTCATTGGTTCTTTCGGTAAAGTCACGTAGGTAGAAAAATAATAGATCACGACGTTTCTATCGCAACACAAGCAATCGTCATCAGGTGGGACAACCATGGCAAGAAAAAACTGCTGAGGTAGGCGAGAGATCTGTTTGGCACGAGGTTATATAGGCCTCGGCAGTAGGGGGGGGGGAAGGGGGGAGGCGGAGCAGAAAGTGGACCCAGCGGCAGCACCCGGGTCACTGAAGTAGAGATTGGAGAGAAAGAGAGAAAGACACACAGAGAGTCGGAAATAACAGCTGATATATGCAGGTAGGATGGAAACACAGTCAGTTAAGACTTCCTGGTTAATAACGTCCTTCCAATGATTGCTCACTTAGTACCCATCTCTCGGTTGAAGTTGTGTCTGTGTTTATAAATCTGGATGGCTTCATGAACAAATCTCTGATAATAGCCGGTGGGTTTGCAGAGTACCTTCGTCTTGGAAAAGTCAATTTCGTGTGAGCCCACTGCGTTGAAACAATGATCAGCAACGGCAGAGGTATTGGTCCTACCGTGTTTCAGATCTGACTTGTGTTCACGGACGCGATCCGACACGTGTCGTTTCGTTTTCCCAATGTAACTTCTGCCACAGCCACAACTCAGTTTGTAGACACCCGGGTATTGCATATCAGGAATCGCATCCTTTATGGATTTTGTGTACTGTTGAAACGAACCTGCATTTTGTGTTTGTTTAAGATTTTGGAAATCTTTTTGGTAATCCCTGCTATGTATGGCAAAGTGGTGGTATTGGTTGGATCCTCAGATGTTTGTCTCCCCATGGCTGGGGAGACAGCTTTGCGGATTGTACATTCCGAGTATCCGTTCATCCTGAGGCATTGGTGTACATGCTCCAACTCACTGGCTAGGTGGTGCTGGTCGGAGATGCAACGGGCCCTATGGTGTAATGTTTTGATGAGGGAATTATTCTGGGTTGGATGGTGGTGGGAGTCAGGCTTTCGATAGGCATCCGTGTGGGTGACTTTCCTGTAGACAAAGTGTCCTAACGAGCCATCAAGTCTCTTCTCGATCAAAACATCCAGGAATGGTAGCTTGCTATCCTTTTCCACTTCCATAGTGAATTTGATAGATGGGTGTATGGAATTGATGTGGTTGAGAAATTGGTTCAGTGCTGGCAGGCCATGTGGCCAGATGACAAACGTGTCATATAAGTATCTCTTCCACAAGGAAGGACGTAGGGTGGATGTCTGGATGGCATCTATCTCAAATTTATCCGTGAAAACATTCGCTACCACTGGCGATAAGGGAGAACCCATTGGGGTACCCTCAAATTGTTTGTAGAATGTACCATTCCAGGTGAAGTAAGTGTTGGTAAGTCAGTGCCTTACCAAAGTTGGTACATCTGGATTCAGTCCCTGTTGGACCAAGTCTTCAATGATTGCAATGGTATCAGGTACAGGTACCTTGGTGAACAGGGAGACTACATAGAAACTGACAAGTAAATAATCTGGAGACAGTGAGATGTCCTTGATTAGAGAAACCAAGTGAGCTAAGTTAAGTACAGCTGAGGAGGTTTTGCCCGTGAAAGGAAGCAGGGTCTCAGACAGAAATCCGGCCAGTTTGTAGGTGGGTGAGTTAATGGTGGAGACTATAGGATGGAGTGGGGTACCTTCTTTGTGGATCTTTGGAAGGCCATAAAATCTGGGTGGTCTGGCAGCCGAAGGTTTTAGAGAGTGCTGCTTGGTCGAATCGATAAGAGAAGTGGAATTAGTGATTATATTGTTGTTTTTTTGTAGCTAGGCAGTTGTTTGGATCTCTATTGATTTTGGTATAGCTTCCATCATTAAGAAGATTCTGAATTTTGTTGTTGTAAGTGGTTTTATCCATGATTACAGTGGCATTGCCCTTGTCGGCTGAGAGGATGACTATGTCATCTCTGTTTTTTAATTGAGAGAGTTTAAAACGCTCGTCCTTGCTGATGTTGCTGATGGGTTTCTTAGCGTTTTTGAGGATAGCAGCGATTTCAGCTCTAGCAACGTCTGCCGGGATATGTCCCAAGCCTTTGAGGGCTACGTCGACCCAGGCAATGATATCATCCACTGGGATGTATTTAGGGGTGACTGCGGAATTCAACCCTTTTGATAGTACCGATTTTAGGCTGTCGGAAATTGGGATGTTACTATGGTTGATGACAATCTTGTTAACATCTAACTTTTTAGCATATGGCTAAGGCTTCTTTTTTGTCAGGAGGTTGAATTTAGCAATCAAGTTAACTTTACATTTGGTTGACATTGAAGTAGCTGAAGAAACTGTCATGTTATCTACATGGTCCCAATCAGATGTGGACATTTTTATCTGTTAATTCTAAGTGTAAGGGTTGTAATGTAAACAGAACATACCAATTCCTAACTTTTGCAGCAAACTGGTGTGTTGGAGAGCCAAGCCACAACATTTACAATCTGAGTACGACGTTTCGCCAGTAATTACAACTAGCTTCATCAGGCAACAGCCATATTTGTGGAGAAGTCTTACTGTTTCATTCTTTATATAGAGGCGTAGATGTGTTGACCACGCAGCTGCGCTCTTGCACAATGTGGGGGGGGGGAGGTATTACTGAGGCAATGCACATTATGCATGTGCATTATGCGAGCCCTTTAAACTTGTCATTCCTGTCTATTGAGTTTATTCAAATAGCACTACCAAGGGTAATCCCTATTGAAGTACGCTGCCCTGTGTGGGCATGCATTTAAATAATGTATTATTTTATGATTCGCTTCCACGCAGCACTAAGGTGGTAGCTTTCCGAACGGTTAAAATTATTTAGATTTTTTTCAATTTCGATAGATTCTCTCATTAGTCTTGGCCAGTAGTAAATAGTTTTCCACAAAACTTCAACATTATCAATTGAGTGTCCTTGTTGGCACGCGTGTTCTGCTACTGCTGACAGTTGTATTTGGGAGAATGTAATATTTCTCTGATGTTCTTTAAGTCTCGTGCTGATCATTCGTCCTGTTTGCCCAATATAACATTTACCACACGTGCGTTTATCCTGTACGCACCTTCTGTTAATAGCTTCGGTAATACATTTTGTACCAGATATTAATTTCTGTATTTTATGTACCGTGCCAAATCTGACTCGGATGTTTTTTTTTTTTCAAACGTCTGGCTAGTTTATCAGTTACTCCCGCAATGTACGATATTTTGATCGTTTTAATTAGTTGGGCAGTTTCATTGCTCTTGCTATTTATTTTATTTTGGTATTCAATGCCCTCTTGATTTGTGCATCATTGTAACCGTAATTTTCAGTGCTTCTTTAACATGTTGAATTTCACTTCTCAGCCTGTCGCCTTCTGACACTTTCTTAGCTCGATGAATGAGCGTCTTGATAAGAGCAGATTTCTGTGCGGGATGATGGTGTGACTCTGCATTCAGATAGGTGTCAGTATGCGTTTTCTTTCGGTAAACTCTGTGTTATTTTACCATTTCTACCCCGTCCGAGCAGAATATCCAGAAATGGTAGACTTCTGTCAGCTTCCACTTCCACGGTGAACTGGATGGGTGGGTTTTGCGAGTTGAGATGATTGAGAAATGCGTTCAGTGTATCTTTGCCGTGTGGCTAGACAACTAATGTGTCATCCACATATCTAAACCAAGCAGATGGTTTTAGTGTGCTTGAAGCTATTGCTTTTGTTTCAAAATCTTCCATGTACAAATTCGCTATCACAAGAGACAAAGGAGAGCCCATTGCTGCTCCTTCATTTTTTATAGAAGTCACCTTGCCACAAGAAGCAAGTGTTCTTTAGACAGTGTTCAGCTAGTCTTGGGATATCTCGGTTAAACCGTTGTTCGTTACCAGAGTGTCGAGTAATTTAATTGACTCGTTGACAGGAACCCTCGTGAACAGAAAGGTCACATCAAAATTTACGAGAAGATCATTAGGGTTAAGCTTAATATATTTAATTATATTTACAAGATGTTCTGTGTTTTTGATGAACGAAGAGGTCCTACCGATGTTGGGCTGTATTTGTTTCGTTACGTATTGTGCTAATTTGTACGTGGCAGAGCCTATTGTACTAACTATGGGTCTTAATGGGACATCAGGTTTGTGAATTTTTGGTAGCCCATAAAGTCTTGGTGGTTTTGATGCCCTTGGTTTGATCAGGTATTGCACTTCCTTGGGAATTTATGACTTGGCAATGATTGCCGTTGTTTTACGTTCCAATGTGCTGGTTAGGTTTCGTTTAATTTTAGGCACCTTCATCGAGTAAATTTTTTATTGTATTATCACAGTCCTCACGGGGCATCACACCAGTCGATTGGCCCTTATCAGCAGCAATAATTTGGCTTTTGCTTCACTGAAGTTAATATTTGTTTTTGGCAATTTGCTGTTCTGAATAATTTTGACAACCTCGTGCCTAGTCATCTCAGCTTGATTATGGGGGAGATGTCTAACTGCTGATTCCACTTCAGAAATTATCTCATCGACAGAGATTGTACGTGGGGCAACAGCAAAGTTAAGACCTTTTGAAAGGACTGAAACCATATCGCTGGATAATTCAACGTTAGTCATGTTGATAACGGTTTTGTTTCTAAAATGTTCATTTTTAGTTGAGAGTTTTTTGTTAGTTAGTCTATCAAATTTGTTAATTTCTGTAGTGTTAGTTTTGCTGAATACATTATCAGCTGATTGCTGTGTAATTGTGTCGATTATATTCCAGTGATCTGCAGAGAAACTGTTACTCATTTTTACGTGTAAGGACATTAGTGATTTAGAACATCAGAAAAATATTAAATTCTCCCAAATACTACTGTCAGTAGTAGCAGAACACGCGTGCCAACAAGGACACTCAATTTATTTTGATAATCTTGAAGTTTTTGTGCAAAACTAGCTACTACTGGCCAAGACTAATTAGATAACTAGCAGTCGCCGCCCACTTCGCGGGCGGTGTGTATATGCTTGGTTGGTGGGGAGTTGAAAGTGGCTGGACACAATATACATGTTTTAGTGATTGTTCAATGTTTATTTTTGTGAGGTTATATGAATTTTTATCAGACGCTCAATCGTCAATATTAAATAATGCAACTTATTCAAATATAGAATGCAACTTATTCAAATATCTGGCGATACACGATATTCTTCGTGTACACTCCGTCTTCCTCCTCGTCGTCAGGCCCCTCAATAAGAGCCTTGATGTTAGATCTTGCCGTGACTCGCGATAGTGCCACGTACAGTTGGCCGTGCGAGAAGCATGGCGTTGGTAGATATAATCCCAGGTTGTGAACAGTTTGCCCTTGCGCCTTGTTGATGGTCATCGCGAATGCTGGGACAATGGGGAACTGTTTGCGCCGAAGTCGAAATGGGAAGTCCTTCGTGTCCAATTCGCGGCGGATATGGTTGTTCTCAAGCAGCGAGTCCAAGACCAAGTGTGGGTACTCGGAAAGCTGCGGGAGGTCGTCAAAGTCCGACAGAGCCATCCCACCTGCCGTGAGGAACTCGTGGAGGCTGTGAAGGGTCTTGAACTTTACCATTTCTTTTATTTTCTTTGATGCTGCTAATCCTGCATAATGCACGGGTATAAGTAGTACTAATCACATACCTGCATTTCCCATATCCCCTCCCTTTGATGCTGCTAATCCTGCATAATGCACGGGCATAAGTAGTACTAATCACATACCTGCATTTCCCATAAATATGCTAAATTTCTTGATATGCAAATTCTTTTGTCAAGGCGCCCTTTCCCCCCCTTCCAACCCAGCTTATATATATGCTCCAAGCACGTGTGCTGTTTCATTCAGACGCTGTCGCCTCGACAGACCTGGTTTTCACCTGAGGACGGCGGCTTGCGTTGTGGCCGAAACGTCGTGAGAATTATTTTATTATGTTTATTTTTTTATTTATTACTTCCCTTCTACGTGACTTTACCGAAAGAACCAAGAAGATTTACATTTCTTCTTTGTTGGTCAGCTGGCGGTACTGGTACTCGTAATCGCGAGCCAATTCGTCGTAGAATTTATCCCAGAGAGCCTTTGTATCTGCTGGCATGGAATACAGCAGAATGGTAGCGAAGAGTTGACGAAGCTGGTACGGCATCTGAAAGAGCGAGGCTTCTTCCAGACACGCAACCCATTCGCGATCGCTCTCAAGGTAGCCTGCTCGCATGGCTGCTTCCAGCGGTTTGTTTTGTTTTATTTTATTCGTAACGCACCATCCATATGCCCTTGCATGGCAAAGACACAGCTCCGGTGTGCGTCAGCGTGTGCGCCATCCACAGTGACATTGGTCAGAAATTGCACCGTTCCGATCGCACACAGGTTAGCCCCTGCATCCTCCGTCTGTATGTACACACACAGACAAATCCGTTATGGGGCCACCTATTTTTTTCTTATAAAAAAATATTTTGTTGGTGTTTTTACGTTTACGTATTCCCATTGTGGGTGTTTTACGCATGCATCAGATTTTTGGGTTCCTCACATATGATATCAGAGGTGTGGGTCACTCCATTTCTCAATCGAACAATAACGGGGATCGTTTCAGTTATGACAGCTTGCAGATAGAAACATTGCATGATCGTATACTAATAATGACAGAATTTGTACCCCAGTGGAGGGCATCCCCCACCCGGCGCTTCTTACCGGTACTGTGAGACTTACAAATCCAGACCTCTCCTCCTCCTGAACCGTTCACAATACCCTGTGGTAGTACCATAATCATCTCAATAAAGCGATCACTTTCCAATGGCCATTTTGATCCCGGGAGTTACCCGGGTGGTGTCACACTGTACTCATTGTTTTAGCATGTCGCAAATTCCGATATGGCTTGTGCAACGGCCAGAGAGTGACAGCGGCGGGGGCCGGGCTGCAACCTTTTTTGACAGTTTATTAAATTTCAAAGTGCATGGGATTGGCACTCCAAAACATGATAAATGTACAGTAACGCCAACTGCATCCGTGGCAAACATGATACGCGGACACATGCTGCATATTATGCAACACATGCCCTTACCAGCAGCAGCATGCACAACATCTGAATTACACAACCGAAGTAGACAGCAAGCCGTCCATGGAGACGTGATCAACGTCAATACATAATAATGGTAATAAGCCGGATAAACCGAAAAGTACCCATTGTACCCATCAAACAGTCAGCTGGGTTGCCCCATGGGGGTATTGACCCATGGGCGAAACTGTAGGGGTGCGCTACGCAACTGGCCGTGGTCCCGGCAGGTGAAGCTGCCAGCTCAGTCCGCTAAGACTCACTGTATAGCGACCCCTGCCTACTCGTAAGGTAAAGTTGTTTGGGGACTCCACTAATCGCAGCACGCAGCACCCATTTTTTACATAAATATACGTAATATTAGCGTAACTACCATTCGCACACTTGCATACACACCACACTCACACAGCGCAGGGTCTGCGCCCACAGTGCACTGCAGCACTGCGGCGCAGACCTTGCCAAACCTATGCTATCGCTCTCTTCCGGGCGTGTTAATTATTTATTTTTATCGAATCAAAGTGAGCTGTGGCTTTTTGCCGGCTGTTTTATTTTCATCGAATCAGAGCGAGCTGTTTGGGCGGGTCCGTAAATAAATTAACGTCCAGATACGCACGCAGACGACCAAACCAGCATAGTTGTTTAAGATCTATCGAAATTGAAAGAAATCAAAATAACTTTAACCGTGCGGATAGCTACCACCTTAGTGCTGTGTGGAAGCAAATCATCAATTGATACGTTATTTAAATGCATGCCTACACAGGGCAGCGTACATCAATAGGGATTACCCTTGATAGGGCTATTTTAATAAACACAATAGATAGGAAGGACATGTTCAAAGGGCTCGCATAATGTACGTTGCCTCAGTAATCCCCCCCCCCACATTGTGCAAGCGCACAGCTGCGTGGTCAACACATCTACGCCACTATATAAGGAACGAAACAGTAATTCTTATCCACAAATCTGGCTGTGACGTGATGAAGCTAGTTGTAATTATTGGCGAAACGTCGTACTCAGATTCTAAATGTTGTGGCTTGGCTCTCCAAAACACCGGTGTGCTGTACTAGTGACGAATTGTTATGTTCTGTTTTACGTGACAACCCTTACTAGTTGGTTGTGTCGGGTGGTGGCGGGTTTTAACGACACATTTATATGTTTACGCGACCTAACCCAAAAACCTCTATTATAGATTTGGGAGCCAGTTTGATGGACATGACCAAGTATATGAGTCAGCTCCTGGCATAGCTTGAATGATGACTTGTATTTTTTGTACTGCTTGCACTGTGTTGATACTCGACTTTGCTATTCTGAAATTTGACTATGTGTAGTGATCGTCCTACACGATATCTGGGACTAGATAACAGGGCAGCGCTACTCGCCAAAGACTGTGAAGCACCTGTCAATCAGGAAGGGTGGATCAATCACTTAATGCTCTGATTGTTTAGAGCACGGGGAGCAAGAGGATTGGCTGGGATGTTCAAAAGGGAAAAGCAGGAAAGTCTGGTGAATGACGGGGGAACGGTTAGGCCAGGGGAGGGGAAGAGATGATAATTGGTGGAGATGGAGTGGGACAAGGGTCGTAGCCATGAAGAGGTTAAAAGGGAGAGCACGAGGCGTGGCTTATGGCTTTGCAAGATAAAACGTGTGAAGAAGGTGTGGACCCGTGCAATAAATGATTTATCTCGTGGCCAAAGAGAGGCCCAAAGTCTTCTTTCAGTGGAGGCAGTGATGGGATCGACTAAGCGATGTCTCGCCTGAGTCGCAAGAAATCACCCAGCAGAACTCTGGATGAGGTCAAGGAGGAGTCCACACCTCTACCCAACGCCCTGGAATTGCACAGTCCAGATTGTGGCCCACCCAGTGGAGGCTGGGCCGTATGTCATGACCCACAAGGATGTGGAGCTGTAGTTGCACCTACAACCGTTGGGGGGGAGAAAAAAATCAACCCTGCCAATCCACAGGCGGGCGAGAGATGGGAACGATTAGAGGGCTGCATGAACAAACTGACCAATGCGGTCTCCACGCTACTGCAACAAGCATGGCCCGGGCCACTGGAATGAGAGGGACCACTTGCTATGAGGCCGCCGACGATTGTCTATCTTCCTGTCATTCATTGACCAGTCGCCTTACAAGCAACAAATGGGGGAGGCAGAAAGCAGAGCAGGCAGGCGAGAGCAGGCCGCCCATGAGCGAGGCGTGCCAGTCAGAGTCGGTCTCTAGGCTCAAGAGAACCAGGAGACCAAGGGGGAGCCAGTCGAATGATGAAGCAACTCGGCTTAGTTCGCGAGTTTGTGTATGCTGGCGAGGATTTGAGCGCATTTGTACGAAGATTTTAAAGGTCGTACAATATGTTGAATTGTCAGAGGAGGAAGCCCTCAAAGCACTACTCGACGACGATGCATTACAGGGTTATGACGTTATTCCAGAAGAGAGGAAGACCACATTGGCAGCTGCATACTGGGAGATGGCGTAGATCTACAATCCTCCCTCCAAGACCAACCACAAGTTTCAGAGCAGGCGATGAGGTGAGGAGGAGTCGCGATAAGCCTACCACAGCGCACCGCTCAATCTAGCATGGGCAGCTTTCGGGCAACTGACCACCTAGAGCTGGATTCACTGGTGACGGAGTGTCTGCTGTCAAGAACTGGGGATCATTCTGCCGGTATTGGAGCAGGAGAATCGTGTATCCTTGTGGCTGGGAAAATGTATCCGGTTGCAAATAGAGGTCAGACGGCCGCCTCGGGTCGTCACGCAAGTCAGAGACTTGAAAGGGGAGTAAGACGACTGGACTTCGGAGGAATAATTGAGCCTGGGAGCGGTTCCACACCAGAGATTAACGGCAGCACACACGTTGCGGTTGGAGGCGTCAAGAAGCGAGAATGTCGCCATGATTTGAAAGCTCTCTGTGAACAACTACCGGGACATCAGGCGGAGAGGGCGAGAGTGGAGAACCCAGCAGATGACAGCAACGTCCACTGACCGTGCCTCCGTCATCTGCCATTGCTGCGGTAGCACTGGCCACATAGTGTGGGGATGCTGGAGTGATTCGCTGTCATTAGTTGGGACGCTGGGATGGCCATCAACATTTGGACTCGCTGGTCCCCCACAGACAAGGAACAACCCTTCAGGCACCTCGTCAATTCACACCTCTACCTCAAACATGAACCATCACTCATCTCTGCCGTCGCCTTCTTAATCACACTCATCCCGTGGTCCATCACCGAGAGATAAAGGCGAGGAATCTCAGGAACCCTGGCCGAGTTCAGGGACAGTGGCAAAAATTGGCTAAGCGGGTGGTGGCTACAGCAATGGGAACGTCGTTGCTTGTCGGGGCGGTGAGAGGCATTAGTGTACGTATGCTAGTGGACACCAGGGTGTCCGCCACCATCATGTCCGTACACATTTTCGTTCTATTACCCCCATTAGTTACCATTGGTAACTACCAATACACGACCAGTACATAGCCGCTAATGGAGGGAACATGGATATTGTCGTACAGGTGTGCACAGACATCTGTAACAGGGAGCTGCAGCTGTTCCTATGTTAGTCTCCACAGCCTCTGGCGTTTCTGTGTCTGTTGGTGGACCGATTTCACACAAATAACAGCGTCCACCAGTCACCTAGCATACATAAATGGTCGAAAGACAACCAGCCTTTGTTTATCCAGATGTTGAACACCTTAGAGATAGCGATGACGGTACATTGTTGGTACATGTCATGCCTATGGCCACACTGCCGAAGAGCTATCCACCAGATCTGCTAGGGGCAGTCAGAGAGGAATTGAACATCAGATGACTCCACACTAGATTCGTCCTCAGGGTTTGGCTAATGCCTTTGGACGAGTCGAAATAAAAAAAACAGCGTTTAGAACACCTCAGAGCCTCTACTATTTTAACAGGCTCCCGGTTGGACTCTTCACAGCAGTGACTTTTCAAAGATTAATGGAGCTCGTGTTGGCTGGGTTGCAGTGGAAATTTTTTTAATTTACCTGGATGACATCATCGTATTTGACTGTTCCTTTGTGGAACATCTGAGTCGCATGTGGCAGGTCCTTGCTAGAGTTTTCACTGCCTGAGTGAAGCTCAAAACTTCAAAATGTCACTTGGTACAGTCCTATAAGGTACATGGGCCATGTTTCCAGTGCTGCAGGAGTCACTGCCGAACCAGATAAGACAGCTTGTGTTAGGAATTGGCTCACCAGTTCGGATGTATCTCCTATCAGAGATTCATACAGCAATTCGCTACCCTGGCTAAGCCGTTGCACACACTGATCGCTAAGAACCAAAACGTTCAGTGGAGAGCCACCGAGAATGAAGCCTTTGTTATGCTGAGGAAGAAGCTCTCCCACGCTACTCCCTTGGTTTATCCAGAATAACCGACTAGGCAAAAATGTTCCTCGCGCCTTTTCACAATGTATGTGACATAATGAGGACTAAAGTTGCGTACTATCCCTACCACCCGCAGACAGACGGGATGGTGGAGAGAGTTAACCTTATGTTGATAGCCATGCTTTCGCAGGCGGTAGAGGGTGACTAAACGAACTGGGAAGCTCGCATCCCGACAGTACTGGATACATACCATAGGGCCGCACGTATCCACAGGATTTTCACCATGCTATTTAATGTACAGCTGTGACCCCGACCCACCAATTGAGCATCAGCTAGTCGGCCTGCATCCTAGGTCAGCTGCTTGGCCGGCCTTGGTCATTGCCACTCCAGCGGTTACAAGAGGCCGTGACATAGCAGCACAAAATGCCAATGAGTGGCTAAGGTAAATAACTGTTATGCCTGTGCACTTCAAGGTTAGTAATGTGTCGTGGCTCTATTACCTGCAGGCCACATTGGGGACTTCTCCAAAATTACACCGACCATGGCAGGGTCAGGTGAAAATTGGTGATATGTTGCACTCCCAGTGCGTACGCATGCAACTCTGCCACCACCTGTGGTTTGTCTATCCCAGCTTGGTCAAACCCCATGTCGCCCCCCCCATCACACCCTTCACTCACCTTCATCACCGTTTCCGGGGTCCGGAGGGTTGCCATGCCTGCTAGGGTAAAGGAATTGTCCTCACCTGCTTTCAGCCCTCTCGCAAGAGTACCGCTGACAGAAAAACAGACTGTCGGGTCGCCGCAGCCCGAAGACGGGTCAATTATCTGGTCACGAATGCGGGCGAGGTCCTGATGGTGAAATGTGTTGCGTGCTCTGCCGCTGCATCATTTATTCTGTAACAGTCTATTGGTACCACCAGGCACATTGCACCATGTTGTGGTTGTTGTTATTCGCCCCTCCCATTGTGGTTACTATTGGGATTCTAGGGGTCATTCCGAGGCCAACCACAAAATGGGGACCACATGGTTGACTAATTGTTGTCAATTGGGTTCGACGCGTTGCCAAGATTCGTCCACTATCCACACTGCCCTCAACCTTGGGGGCATTTCACCTCCAAAGTCACTTCACCCACACACAAACACTTGCAAGCAATGAGACAGAGGCGTTGTTCATTCGTTTGTTTCATTTATTTAGTTTATGGTTACACACGTTATGTCATTGCATGCTGGATTCTCCCGTGGTTGGGCCAACTTTTCACCTTTTATGGAGATAGGTAGACCTAGCTAAGGACAGCTAGTTTTTTTCCCATGGGAAGGGGGGGGGTGGTAATGTAGTGATTGTCTTACGCAATCCCTGGGACTAGAAAACAGGGTGAAGCTACTCGCCAAAGACCAAGAAGCGCCTGTCAATCAGGAAGGGTGGTGTAAACACTTCATGCTCTGATTTATTAAGGCATGGGATCAAGAGGATTGGCTGGGATGTTAATAATAGAAAAGACCAGGATAGTCGGGTAACAGAGAAACGGTTAGATCAGGAGAGGAGAAGAGATGAGGATTGGTTCAGACGGAGTGGGACAAGGGGCAGAGCCAGAAAGAGGTTAAAGGGGAGAGCAGGTGGCTGGGCTCGGAGCATTGCGAGAAAAAGCGAGTGAAGAAGGTGTGGACCCGTGCAGTGGAATAAAGGATCTTGTGGACAAAGAGAGGCCCAGAGACTTCTTTCACATGTATAGTTGCTCTTGGATTGTTTTACTTATGTGTTTGTTTCCTAAAACCAGGTCCTTATCAAAAATTAGTATCGCCAAATGGGGTTTACTTGTGCCAAAATAAATCGAACCTAATCTAAGTTCTAAGAGCTCAATCTCATCAACATCTTGATTGAACCTGTACTGCATTCCTGAATTCAGAGTATAACGTTTGGACGGAGACTTTGACATTTTCATCATTATTTTGTTTAGTTGAGTGTTAATCTACAACATTGCATTCTTCCTGCTGGGATTACAAATCTGGAATACTAAACTTGCCTGACTTACAATCCTCAAACAGTATTGTATTAGCAGTATAATGTAACAATATATTTTCGGAAAAGAAAAATATGAAACTACTGTGAAAAAAATATATTCAATTATATACAATAAACTCTTTCTACATAGTTTATTGCATATGATTTCTGACTGGCTGGGGTGTTTGCACGACAAGGCAAATGGAGGAAGTTTCGGTCGATACAACTGGCTTTTTTCCATTAGTCCTGTGCTCTCAGGAAAGACCTCAGACTGACCCTGACTGTGAGGTTATCGAAAAATGGGCGTTGCTGATGTAGGGAGGAGCTTCCAGCTCACCACGTGTACCAGTTGATCAAACAATGTTTTAGGTTATATTAATACCTTTCTACTCCTTTATTATTCATTCTACTAATGCGTTCATTTATTGTGCTTTTAATGTTAAATAAAAAAAATTCAGAAAATGAAGATTTGAAAAATGAATCAATTCAGCAGAAACAGAAACTTGATGATCAACAGTTAAAAATCGCCACCCTGGAAGAACAAGTGAAGGTGAGATTAATTTTTCTGGAAACGTTTGACGAATTTATATATATATGTGGACTCAAAATAAAGTTCTGGTTGTGTATGGCAACACCCATAATGTTTAATTGTAATGCATGAAGAGTTTGTAGAAAGTGTTTTAATGATTTCCAACTTGGGCTGAAATCATGAATGCATTTGCTTTGTCCGACTAATTAAATGGATAATACAATAACTTGTAAAGGCGATCCAATATGACTTACATTACAGTATAACATGTTGTTTTATTAGGGGTTACCCTGTAGATACAAGCCAAATAGATCGAAGGGTTTCCCAAAACCTCGAGGTAAAATCAACGCTAAAACGATTTGCTTTGGAATCTGCAACCCTCCTGGCGATGTCATCTTGTGAAGTCACATGCCATCTCTTGTTTGGCATGATACCTAATTGCCTAAAACACAACTTCATTATTGCTAATTAAATACTCATGAAGTTGAGACTCACATCCATCTCACTGAAGCTATGGTATCGTGTAGCCAGTGCCACATGATTTGAGTACACAAACTTACAGGAGGAGGTCGGGGCATATTGCTCGTCTATAGATTGAATAATTCCATTGAGCACAGATCCCTGGGCAATTCATTAATGCACGGTGCAAGGTGTACTGATTTATTCGGCCAAGTCAACATGCATTCTTAAGTTGCAGAGCATATTCCATTGTAGCCACTGCCTTGTGATTTGAGTGTGAGGAAGCTCTATCCGCCACTGGTGTTAGGATGTTGAATGCTGTAAAACGTGGGTTGTGACTTGTGTATTTTGGGTACATTGGGTGGTTTGTACACATTAACATTGTTAAGCTGAGTAATTTGCACAGAGATGGTGGCCGTCTGTCATATTACTGTTGGTGGCAGGTTGGTGAGATGGGCAATTAGGTAGATAGCCAGACCATCCATGGAGTAGTAGTGGCTTGTTAGCAGCTTGGAGCTCTATATTTGATAACAACATTATTGTACCTCACTGAAAACGTAGAAACATGTGTTTCTGAGTCTGAGGAAGTAATAGTTACTTGCCTAAATTTCCATTACAAAATACACCCAATTTGCCCAGGACAGGCCATCAACATTGTGTTGACATCTGCATACCCGGGGAGATTGCTATGGAAAGTTTGGCCTTAATTATAACCTTCATGGCTGATAACGTTGCTCTATTCACCAAAAGGTCAATTGTTGACCTTTAGTCGCCATTTTTAGGATCATTGTGGTTTTCCACATAACAGGGTGGGCTGCCAGAAGACTATCATATTACACCCTATCATATTATAATTTATCCCATGTGACCTAATGACTCATGATCTCACAATGTTGTCAGATCTCAAAAGCTCAACAGCATTGAGCCTGGTAATGCCTTGGATGGGTGACAGGGCACAAACAGGTTGTCTTGGGCTCCCATATGAATGTCCCTGCCTTAACTAACATTCACCATGTTGCGTAGTGAAGCAAGGTAAACGAACTCCCATAATCTCCATGACCCAGGAAAGCCCTTATCCAGCAGTGGAGTGATCATAAGGCTGTACATGACCACTACTGAATTTGCCCATTGCTACATACAACACGTAAACTTGGGAGATATAATTGGTATGTAGCGTTTTCTTGGTTCTTTCGGTAAAGTCACGTAGTAGGGAAGTAATAAAATAATAAAAATAAAACATAATAAAACAATTCTCACGACGTTTCGGCTACAACGCAGGCAGCCGTCCCCAGGTGAAGAACATGTCTGTCGATAAGACAGAGTCTGAATGACACGTCCTAGGCTTGGAGCGTCTATTTAAGCTGGGAGGGAGAAGGAAGAGCGCCTTGACAAAATAATTTGCATATGAAGAGGAATTTAGCATATTTATGGGAAATGCAGGAATGCGAATAGTGCTAATTGTGAAATGCGTGGGAGGTGGGCGGGGGGTTTTCAAAGTCATATTATGCCCATGCATTATGCAGGATTAGCAGCATCAAAGGGAGGGGGCAGGGGCAGCACCAACAAAGGGAAGGAATGTTAATAGTATGCAGCTGCAGCAACCAAACAACCACGTAAAAGCTAAAGTATAAACTACATAGTATCATCAGTATGCCAAATACACTCTCAATAAGCTGAGCTACCAACCGTAAGAAATACATTACAATTTTAGGTCGCAAAAAATATAATATGCTTCCAGCTAAACTTTTAAACTTGTTCCTTACATCACATGGGTCTATCCCACACTATATGCTGCCATAGACAAACCCAACACCAAATTGTATACTGTATTACTATACACTACCCTATGTCTTAGAATAATACATAGTGTAATATTACATTATGTATTATTCTACCCACCCAACTGTATACCACACTGCTGTATATTCACCATACAATCACGATACTATATAGTACCCTATACATTGT
>NW_024705060.1:35559-80202 GCF_018977255.1 Callorhinchus milii
TAAATTATACTGAGCCATATTGGCGGTGTGTCGGGCTTTGATGTTCAGTTCCGAGAGTACTCGATATCATGAAGACAATAGGCACTTAGCAACTAGAATGACGACCTTTACCGCAGCATTCAACAATTACCAACATATGGGCACTTCCTTGGGTATTTTATTTGCGCTGAACTATGTTTTAATGATATTCTGGATTACCGCTTCCTATATAAGTATACGCCTGTCTATGGGACTTACGAACAAAATGGCGGACAGGCTGTTAGAGATATGGTAGGTTACCGCAGGACACAGAACTCATCGATCCGCTTTGCGGTCTCTTCCGATTAAACTCATCGTTCGACCTCTGTCCAATTCGGGGAAGAGCATATTGGGATGGCGCAGGTGGCCTAACAAGCAGCCTATAACAGTTGTATTATCGAGACTACTGCAGGATGGTGGACAGTTTAATAATTGTCACTGTAAGAAGGACTGTACGGGAATTTGGAGTATATTCTTCACCCCTTTCTGCGACTCAACAGAGTAATAATCTGACACGAATGACCACAAGTCAGAGTGTATTGAACGGAAGTTGCCTGGCTATTTAGCACGCGCTATAAAATGCGCGACACCTCCCGAACCGACGAGAAACACCCGGAATCGCGAGCGCCGTAAATATTGATCTGCATGGCGGAGCGGTCCTTCACGCTGAGGGGTATGCACCAAAGGCGCGTACCTCGAGCAGTCAACACATCTTTCTCAAACTGCACTCATTTGTATTTGTGGGTCGAATGGATTCACGGAAATTGGTAGGTCTAATTCAGCAAAGTTAAGTACTCTGTTCCTGCAGTTCCAGATGTCATCATTGGTGCGGTAAAAGATGAGTCTATGTTCGTGACACAGAACGACCAAAAGGCAGCGGGACTGTCATCTTTCTTACCCGGGAAATAAATGAATGTCCGGCACCACCTCCACCCAGTCCATAATCAAGAGAACAAAATGCTCAAGTGATGCGAGCGGTCCAGTTCTTCCGCAACCTCCGTGTGGGGAAGAGTCACGGGCTGCGTCCAGCCACGGGCCGGCATGACCGAAACTCAGCCAAGCTGATTAGGTACCGTGCTGCGGGTGATGATACCCTCGCAACAAGTCCAATCACGTTACCCATATCGGAGTTCGAGAAGCTCTGCTCTATTACGATCCGAACCTGTCGTGTGTTAGATGTAGGATGAGTAAGTGCCGTAGTCATCCCAGTAACGACCGCGCTCGTACATCCCTCGCCCGCAGTCCCTGAGGCCTCGATCCAAGCTAGCTAAATGTTACTTTGAGATGGGCTGTGAGAACGAGAACTTTGGACCCTCACGAGAGTAGTCTCAGTTGTTACTACTCATCTGCATGTTCAGACGCTATCGCGGTGCCATTAACACCTGGGATGTGTAGTAAGGGGTGTGTGATCACTGTTAATCCATAAGAGGGGTACCTAATAGGCCTTACTATGATTCGCTCCTTCTAAGACTGGCCTCAGAGTCCAGTGTCAGTACCTGTTCGACTGCTTTAGAATCAGCTTCGCGGGGGGGTGCTGTGACGATCCAGGTACGCGCGCTACGATACAGGAATAGAGTTCATGCCGCAAAGTTAGCCTTGCAGCAGTCGCACCACACTCAAGCTAACGACCCCTGACGCCAGGATACATGGACACATATCCCTGAGCTCGTACACCCAATCCCGGCCAAACTCAACGAGGAACCCCTGGAAGCGGAGGCCCGAACGCCCCATACATGACGTCAGCTACCATGTCGCCGTCTGAGTACGTTAAGACAGCAAGTAGTATCGATCGGAGAAGGCTTACAGGCTGACCAGGGCTATCTCCACTTCGACGTGCGCAAAGTGTCTCCAAGCGCGGTTTTCACTGCATTGGACGTATTCGCCTTATAAGATTCGTGCAGCCGTGTACGATGCCCTCCGATCCCCAGTACGGCAAATAAGGTGCTTCAGCGAGCGATAATACAATCCTGCGACTGAGTAGTACAAAGCGCATTCAATCTGAATGTAGCAGACTCGGGGCCTAAGCCCGGTCACTTAGATCGCCAATTGCCGCCCTAATATCGCAACCCATGATGGACACGGAGTATCCCTAACAGAAGGGTACCGGATATGCGATGTTTAGATGAATTGACGCTATTCGTGGACTCCCCAACTAATAATCTCCAGTAACCCCTGTTTTGGGTGCACGCGGATCCAAACAATCTATTAGCGACACTCACGAGCGGCTCATAGAAGCCTCCCAGCCTATAGAATATGTTCGAAAGGCTGATGGAAAAATCGACATAATACGACGTACGCCTCCTGGACCGCGGGAATCTAAACCAAAGAATTTATTCTATACCTCTCGTTAGAAAAATATCTCTCGAGACCAAAAAGTAAAGGTGTTATTACATGTATTCGCGGGCGTGGACATAAGTGTATCTGGCCATGGGTGGCTGACATTGTCTCCATCCACTCGTTGACAGTGGAGGGATATGGACGTAGGGCCGGAACAGTCTCCCATCCTTGCGGCCCGTAGCAACGCTCATTACCTTGAGGCGGAAAATTCAGTGGGCAGCCCGGGGGTGTCACGTATGTAAGGAAGCCGTCGTCAGGTACATTAGGTACGCATAACGTACAAGTGCTATTCTAGTGAGGATCCCAACATAACACCATACCAATGCATAATGAGTCGCGAAGGGTGGGAGAGGTAGGCTAAAAGCCCATGACCTCTCGTCGAGTCGGTACAAAACCTTTAATTACGGCACGGAGGGCACGTAAGCCAGAAGACTCGCATACCTTTAAACCCAGGGCGACGACGGCCACGTAAAATCCCCGAGAGCACGGCGGTTCGGGTTTTCCTGTACTGGATCAGTTATCTTTCCAGACGCCTATCTTCGAAACGGTAACGCGCACGAAACGCTTATATCGATTCCATATACATAATCCCGGCAAGTAACATTAAACACAATGCGAATGATGCTAGTTCGAATGCCCCCGCAGGTCCCCAGCCACCGGGTTAAATTGACAGGACCTGCGAGTTCCTGGGAGCATTTGGTATCGGAGTCGGTCAGCCATCGGGTCAAGATAAGGATTTTACTGCAGACGTTGGGGAAGAAGATGATGGGGTCATCAGCTCAATCGCGGATTCCCCGTACTGGTTTGTGGAGAGTGTAGGACTGCTGCGGTGAGTGTAATTATCTGGAAAGGGAGACAAGAGTTCACGGGATGGAAGCCTCATACGAGGAAGGTCGGGTCATGAAGCACACCGGGTGGATTGTCCAAGTCATACGTTCCATGCGTTCCGTACACCGAAGACAGTCCCTGTCCTGCAGCTGGATTTAGCGAGCGGTGGGAGTTTTGCGTATCTGTCACCCGTATCCTTAAGTAAGTAACTCGGAGCACAGGTCCGTATAACGCATCGGAAACTTATGCACACTCGTATACTAGCCACTCTTAAAAAGAGAAGCTCCCTTAGGGATGAAAATAAATCCAGAGCGATTCATTCAGTGTTGACCTTGCATCTCCGAAGCGGGTATAACTCTTCGTCTGTCTGGCCGCGCGCAGATGCGGCTCTTTCTTTAGTGCTTCTGCTTTTCCGAGGTGACGCTAAGAGGCCTTTACCGATTACATTTGCGAGTAAAAACGGCGTGATACCTCACGAGGTCGGTAAATGTCACAGGTGTAATGAGGTGATCGTTGAGCTCGCACCTGGCAGCCGGCGGACCTGTGCGTAGCGAGTGCCAGAGACTTATACTAGAAAGCAAACATCCACGATGCCAATTTTTGATTGGTGAGGATAGAATGAATCAAACAGATATAACCGTAGACGGTCTCTCGAGGGAACTTGCTGCAGACAGCGGAGTACAAAATTGCTGGTAGGAGCCGCCTCATGACAGCTACTACTTGTACAAGAATTCCAATACCGGTTTTGAAATCACCGGCTACCATGTGGGCGTTATGCTCGATCCGGGGCTTTAGCGCGAGGAGCGTGATCAGAGTTACATCTCACCTATCGGATTCAGAATTTTGTTACAAAAGAAACTATATGGTTGACTCCAGAGAACAGAGTGCCATTCAGGCAGTTACAGATTACAATGGCGCCGAGAAATAACTTTCTCTAAATCCATCGGCGCCCAAAGAGAAGCTATCCGTTAGTGGTCCCGTAGAGGAAGAAGCCCGAGCATGTGTGACAAGCGGTATAGTGGGGGTTGAGCTGCAGAAGGGGTGGTAAACCGAGCACATTCCAGGACATATTAGGGAACCTATAGCTAGCCCCCTCTAATGAACGAGCTCCAGCCATTCAGTCAATCTATGCGCTGAACTGGGCACGCTACTATGTAACGTATTTACGAACTTAGTAGGGTCTCGATCTGTCGGCCAGGTACAACGAGTTAGTCACTAAGGAGTCCATACCCCCTAGTAGAATCAATAGGAATTTAACGAAGATAAGTTCCAAAAATCCCTGGGTTCACATCACATCTGGAAGAAGTAATACCTTTGTTCACCGAAGGAGTCGTAATCAGACAAGCGGGCGCGAAAATGCAATACCGTACTTGAACTGGGGCGCAGGTATCCCATGGAACAAGCGTTTTGGAGGGTGTGTCAAATGCTCGGGGCCCAAGCGCCTTATATATTTCCCCTCGCAGGACACGTCCCCGAGCCACTAAGCGTAGGCGGCCTCTCCACCCGCTGGGGCTTTCCAACGTCCCTCTAGGTTTTCCCAAAGGGTAACCTATAATCCATGTGCGGAGACATTGAGAGGTAAGCCCATCTTCGTATCTCTAATATAGTGGCTTGATCAGAAACCTCCTAGGAGAGCGGCCATTAGGCACGACAAACCAACTGGAACCCACGACCAACGGGTGGGCTTCGTGAGGGTATAGATTGCGGAAAATTTTCATCCTCGTGCATATCTAAATAACAGCCTTACGAGCACAAGCGAAGGGGCCCCGAGCCATATGCGTACAATGTCGATCACTCTATCGACGTCATCGTAACATAGGTTGGTTTCCATAGGTAGGAAGGCCGATCCGAAATAATGTTTAGCACATGTGGTTTCTCCAGCATTTGGCAGATCTCTAGTGGGACCTTGGGTTGTCGCGCTGTGCGTCTCAGCAGCGGAGAAGATATGACGCACACCGGAGGTGACCTACAGCTGTTGGTGTGACAGTTCCTGCGGAGGCCCGGATGATGCAACCGGAGAGTAGGTACTCGTTACGTTCTGAGGGTTGATACGTAGGTATGGATCGTTCCTGTTCTACGGACGATGGTACGTGTTCATGTCCGCTGCGCGCGTCATATCTATCAGGGACACGTTTAACTTTAGAATAAGATTTCCAATACGTTGTCGCGTTCTCTTTGAGTCGCCGGACGCACGTTACGTCTGGTGCCACACGTAGAGAGGTCTATTACGGTGATAAAAACATATGTGCGGCACGCCAACTCGGAGCAGGACGCAGAATTTCCTAGACCGGTAGAACGTGCGCTGCAAATCGGACGGATCTCAGGCGAGACCAAGAGTTGAAGCAGCGGATGCTTCACGTCGTCAACATCCGGTGGCTAAATTAGGGGGTATTTCCTCTAACCGTTAACTGAGTTCTTCTCCTGTAGTTCAAGGTCACAGACGGGGAATTGTTGACTCTGCTGCTAAAATCGGTCTAGTCAGGGGGATGTGCTTTCGAGTTTACGACCCCTACATGTGGGGCACGAGCCTCGCATTTAGGCGTGCACGCGAATGTGAGACCAGATTATTCACCCTTCGGAACTGCGATTAGGATAGGTTCATCAAGTCCACACTGCAGTTATACCTCTCGAGGTCGGCTCCCCGATAACGGCCTGGTCGCCACGTACTGCAGTGTTAGTCTAGACTGGCCTTCGGCTAGCTCTTAGCTCGCATCTCATCCTAATCCGTGATCGTCGGAACTCCTTGAATCGGTTGTCCGAGGGTCAATAAGTCCTGCAAGAATCTTATAATCACCCAGTTGAGATAGCCTGATAAGATAGATCCGCCAACTGATCACCACTTCATTAGCTAGTTGTCGACCCCGGTAGTTCTAACACAGTAAAAGTCTGCGCGTTCTGTGAATTTCAGTCTTTAGAAGCCAGGCCCACGTGTTGTGGTTGGCATAACCCCGCTAGGAGCCCCGAATGCCTATCAGCTTTCGATACATATTCTCTACGTACGGGATTCTGAAATTCGCCCGCTCGACCACTCGGGAGTCGGAAATTAGGCAATCACACTTCGGCGTTAAGCTCTGACCTCTCGCACACTAGGAAATTACATTGAGCATCGGTATGTCTTACTCCTCTTGATGGGGTTAACATGCGCAGGATGACAAGAGAAACCGTATTAGGCCTGACCGGTTAAGTAAACACTCAGCCTCGGTAACGCTATCACCCGGTAGCTGGGTGTCATTCTAGGCGTACGCATAGGCGTGGCAAGCTACAGAAGTACGCAAGTTATTGCGGCTAGGTGAATCATACTCGGTAACCCATCTCAGTGAAAGAACGATCTGATTCTCCACAACCACAAGGGTGGTTTCCAACCTGTTGTGGTAGCTGTACGATCACTCCAAGGAACCGGTAAGATACTGGGGCAGCTACGCCACATCATCGGCGACTTTAAAGGACACTTGTGCTACCATGAGGGTTCTGGAGCACTGTGGGGAAATTGTTAATTCACTATAAGATAACTTGTTACTTTGGGCAAGACCTGGTTGAAGTGCGGGCCTGCTATGAAGTGGCATGCATACACACTTCCCGCGAACGGTGTTACCTTGTTCGCGTAGTATGAGATTTCTTAACCACGACCGCTTATCTGAGGTCACGGGGGGAACGATCTGTGGCGGTGACTTTACCCTTGACGATCGCCTCCAAGAGTAAACATGATGTCGTCTCGTTGAAAAATATACCTTAAAGGTGCTCCAGGCTCCTTCGGACTTCCAAGCTGTAAGGACTCATACATAGATCTATAAATCTCGGCAGTTGCTTTCGTCAAGATAGACGCCTAGCCTCATGAACGTTATGAGGAAGCAAAGATGTAATTATCATCGGACTTAATCAATATATAAGTGCCGGGCACCTCGCGGCACGAAGAAACGTAAAGGAGAAGTCAACGCACAATATCTCTACACACTTGCAACCATATCAATTTGTCGTTGATGCCCCGATTTCAATCTGCGTATCCTATACGCCTACACATTCCTAGATAGGAACCCTACATCTACACTCTAAAAGTATAGCCCATTCTCCGGAGTAAGATAATGTCTGACCAGGCAGCTACTGATGGTAGGAGTGTGTATGCGCGGACGACGATCCTGCAACGGGGATGCAACCCCGCTGTGAATGCTGCTAACCAAGAAAACGAAGCACGTCCATACGCCGCCCCCGTCTAGTGACGTGAAACACCCAACAGACGCTTCAAGCCGCAGGTGTCGAGTGCTACACACCAGGTGCTGCATCAATAGTGATCCCATTATCTCGGACGAGATGCAAAAGTTTGTAGGTGAGAGTTATAGTACCGTGGCCGTTCCCGCACACAGGTTAATGGCGAAAGGAGGGTCCCATCTGTCGTGACCGGATTTAAAAACATATCAGCTTGTAAAGAAAAGGTGAGGACGGTGTACCGCCCCGAGAATGCTATTTTGGCGTTAACTCTAAGAGGACTGTCAAGTTGAGTTGTAGATCACACTTTATTTAGAGTATACTGAAAACTTAGAGAAACACAACAAGTCCACGCCAGCTGTGAATAGGGAGTGTAGGGTGAGCACAGGGGGGTGGCGTCTATCGAACGATACAAGCTACGGGCTACCAAAGTAAATTTATTGAACGAGCACAGAATTGATGCCGTAGGGAAATCGAGTTTTATCAGCCATACCAAGCTCTGTATAGTAGGACAGGAGTATTAAAGGTGACATCCATTGGTTCTGTAGGTGAGGCAACGACGCGTGAAGACGGACGCAGGTCATCCCTCCCTGTAGTGCGATTTCATAACCCGGTTTTGCGGCCGGGTCTTGTCTTACCGTCTTCAAATGCCACCTTCCGTTATTGCTACATCTTTCGCGGACGCACATATCGCTTATTGTTGCTTTATAAAGCAAAATTCCCAGGATGTTACTGATATATCTCAATCAACCAGGCACCCGAGCCGATTCTGCGTGTTGGACCTTACACTGCGTCTATCTCAGTGGCATCCTTGGGCGCCGGTGCCGCCAACAAAGTCGGTTCTCGCACGCATGAGGGGGCGTAGGGTCATCCGACCGTGGATCATCTACTGCCATAGCTCAGGCAACCTTCCACGGGTTCTACTGGACCATAACAGCAGAACGGTTCGCGGCCAGCATTCCTCCCAAGGTGGTAATACACTTTTTTTGATTGGGTGCGTGCCAGCCACTCTGGAAACGTTTGATCCACCAAGTCAGTTTCACTACGGGTGCTACGGGAGTACATATGGCGACGGCAGCCCCACCACAGACGTTGGAAATCCGCTCAGCAAGTGATGCTGCCTGGAGGTTACTAGTATCCTTTGTCTGGTCGTTTCATATCCTCTTCGCGAGTTTTGGTCTGTTTTTGGACACGTTACATGTAAAGAGGTGCCGGCGGTAACGCAGACTACCAAGCTAAGCATGCCGTTTTATGAGACGTCCTTTGTCACGTCTGATCCCGTAAGACATAGGGAGATCAGAAGGGGCGCCGTGAATATAAAAGCCTGGATCGGCTGTTAATGTGGTCAGATCGCAGGGTTTTGTGGAGAGTAAACCCTTGCTATGGGTCTTTGCTCCCCGTATAACGAACTGAGCACAGTGGAAAAGAATGCTCCGGGGAAGGTCATGCACATCCCTGGACGTCCTCTGTCGACACGTAAGCGATGGCAGCGCCTGCACCGGAGCAATTGGATCTTTTGAGAACTTGGCAGGCTTTAACTTTCCACTTTAAAGGCCCTCTGCACGGATTAGCACACGTTACACCTAAGACGCTAATCTAGCCCAAAAGTCTATGTCGGATAGGGGCACTCATTCGATATACTCGGAGTATCGTCTAGACTAGCCAGATAAGACATCCTTAACGCTAATCGTCCGGTGCTCCCCGCTCGAGCTAAGTGGCCACGATAGTAGCCGGTTTAGTAAGCTTAACAGCGTGTTAGTTATGATACACTATAAACTTCGTGAACATAGTTCGAATGGTTGGCCTTCTTCTGGAGCGAGAAGAGTAGTAATGGGACTACGCGCGCACTAGTGTGAGGGAGAAGGAGTAACCTCTAATGGTTCGTCGTCGCACGTATAACCGCGTTCTACACAAGTGCCCGCCCGCGAACCCTTACTAAAGGAAAAACCTGTGACGTAAGTAAGGACATAAGGCAAACTACGTATACCTAGGGTGTAATAAACGTTCTGGGATTACATAGTTATGTGCCCACACACTCCATACTTATCAGGGGGACTACCGACATCTGTCCGTGGTGACCCCCTGGACTTCTGTGAGAGGCGAGCCAGATACTGAATACGGCCCTAGGTATCGTTGCTTATGACGTAACTATGTGTGTGTCATGATCATTTGTTTATGCTGCCGATAAGAATCTTGTCCTCAACATCATTCCTTATAACGCCCTGGCGCTAAATCACTGGGAGTGTGTCGCCTTCTGGACACGCAGTTTCTGCTTTGCCTGCTAAGGCTCACCTCACGTTCGAACTTAGTGTACATACGCCTACGGGAAGCAGATTGATAAGCAAAGAGGGAATACATATCACGATGACTTGTATTTGGATACTACCCACGATCCTATGCAGATGTGGAACCCCTGATTCAGATTCGGTGTAAAACTTCAGCCAGCTATTCCTACGGTAAAAACAAAAGCTTGCTTCGATAACCATTGTTGTAAATGCGGGTTGGCCAAGACTAGAGAGCACACGATCTAATGATTTACTACTGCTAAGGTGCCATAGTTCCGCAATTGTGAACGAGTCCATAGTGCCGGACCATCAATTCGCCCGTCGTGAAAGCATCCCCCAGCAGTTCGGATGATATAATCCTCACTAGATAAAAGTTAAGCATCGGGTGAGCTGGACTATAGCGTCCGTCGACAGGACAGATTTACCGTTGGAGGATGTGTCTGGCCCATAGCGTCCTTGATGCATATTCCCTATATCCCATTACCCGCGTCTGCTCCGTGCCCCCCCCGAATGGATAGATACCAGAAGTCACTCGCTCTGTCCGTTGGAAGCTCGCCATAAAAGTGCTCAAAATTGGACGTCTTGGTCATTAACCTAGACATATTAGTACAATAATAATAGCATGCTCTTCCACTCTGAGCCTAGGCTGAGGGTTCGCCCGAAAATGTGCTACTAAGCCGGCATACTCCAGTATCGTAATCTTTCGGTCTTTAATGGACACATCCTAGTCAGTTTTAAAGAGATCCCCGGTGTGTTATCAGTCATCATCTCTGTGGCTGGTCTCCGCAGCGACGATCAATTGGCGTCACGTAAAACTAAGAGATCTTTTCGTGTCGTCGGTGCAGGTTATGCACGCTACTAAGACTTAGCGTATCTTCAGTTTATAGCACTTGCCACTCCTTAGTGTAATAGGACACCTCTGACTCATTGGTTTGACAATCTCTGGAATAGAGCGTTTGTAATAGCGGTGAAGACAAGATGGCGGCTTCCCGCCGTTTCTCCCCTGCCACGCCCAAGATGGCGTCTTCGTGCCACGTGGCAATGGCGCTGGCAGCGCAGGAAAGGCAGAGGCCTGCGGATCACCACCGGGCCTCCCCGACGTCGTCCTCGGCGTGGTGAACTCACACAGTTGCGCCAGCACGATTTTCAAGGTCCCCATCTGCATCGCCATCTGTCTCCATCGTAAGTTGGCGTCCTCCGGCACAGACAGGTCCACCGACGCGGCGACACCTTGCTCACCCGGACCCGTACTCGTTCCAGAACGGATCTCCTCTTCCATCGCAGGCAGGTCCACCGTCTGAGGAAGGTCGTCGTCGTCGGATGATGTAGCAGGAATATTCTTTTTTTTTCTTCTTTCTCTCAGTTGTTTTGAGATGCCGTTTCACTTCTGACTCCAGTGTAATAAAAGGACTCAGACGCTTCTCGCTGACTCCGTGTCCTTTATTTGGGGTTCGCGTTCTCCTTCCCACACGGCACTCCTCCTGAGACTCTCTCCCTGGCAGCCCCACATCTGCCTTCGCTCCCGTAGCCTTCCACGCTCCTGCAGCTCCGCTGCAGGCTCTTGGTACAGCCCTCTGGCTGCTCCCCCAGCAGCTCCATCGCTGCTCCCTGTTCCTCCGTGCGTGGCGATCTCGCCACCTCCCAATGTCAGCCCTTCGTGGCCTCTATGGCTATCTCGCCATTTCCTACCTCAGCCCTTCGTGGCCTCTGTGGCTATCTCGCCATCTCCAACCTCAATCCTCCACTCTCTCTTCCACCCCGCTGGCTGGCGCCGTCATGAGCCCCTCAGCCACCAGGCTGAGGCACGGCGACCACCCAACGTGTTCACCACCCTTCACTCCCCCGACTCACCAGATAGCTTCCTGTCTCTCCGCTATAACTTCTCCCCCACGTCACCCTGACTCCTCCCTCTCGGATCGTCATATCCGCCCCGCCCATTTACGCCCGCATTACACCTTTGTTAATGCTGTCTCCATCCCTCCCTTTGATGCTGCTAATCCTGCATAATACACGGCATAATGACTTTAAGCCCTTCGCCAAACCTCCTACGCATTTTACAATTTGTACTAATCGCATATCTGCATTTCCATAAATATGCTAAATTCCTCTTGATATGAAAATTATTTTGTCAAGACCCTCTTCGCCCCTCCATCCCAGCTTAAATAGTCGCTCCAAGCCTGGGCGTGTCATTTAGACTCTGTCTTCTCGACAGACCTGTTCTCCACCTGAGGACAGCTGCTTGCATTGTGGCCGAAACGTCGTGAGAATTATTTTATTATTTTTTTATTTCCATTCTACGTGACTTTACCGAAAGAACCAAGAAGATGAATCTAACATTTATCATACAATTCTAACACCGTATTTTACTCGCACATAGTTGTCTGTATTACCGTTTGCATTGTTAATTTCCCCAAATTACAGATGTATGGATGGACAAAAATAATGTGTTCATACTTTAAGACAAATTAGGAAAGAAATAAAACGGTGATTTATACTTCAGGTATCTTTTTTCAATCCTGTTATTTCAATTAATACCAATTTCTTTGCATTATGGTTAATTTTCAGTCACAAACGGAATGCATAGAACAACTTCAAGAGAAGATTCATGAGGTTGAGGTAAGAGACAAAAATAACGATGAACCAAGCACTTTTAAGAAGATTAATATATTTAACCACACAGATGGGCATTGCATGTGATGCTTTTTTTAAGACAAACTGTCGTTTTTGCATAAGGCTGATTGTAATGAATATCTTTGTATTGTTTACTTTCATTATATTTCTGCCTGCACCATGTTTTCGGTTGTGACGGTTTTACTCATCACATACACATTATCATGTTAAAGAAGTTGAAGTCATGAAAATGTGTCAATTTGTCTAAAAATGAGCAAGTAAACAAGGGAGAAAATGTTTACAGGTTTCATTGAAAATCTAACATCACCCCTACTCAAGAAGGTAGCAAAACATTGTACGAACAAATTCTAAAGCTAAAATAGGGAACAATAAAATCTACTTTGAGAAAGCAATGAGGAAGTAGTGAGTCCTGCATTCCCTCCTAAACACACTCAGACTCCGAGTGCACCGGACTGCAGCTGGCAAGGCATTTCAGGTCCTAGGAGCAACGCTTCAGAAGGCTCAACCACCCCGCATTGGGTGCAAGTTCCGTAGCTGGGAGAGTGAGCCCTTCTCTGATGATCGATCGCAGTAAATAGACTCCAGTCACATCAGGGACCAACTGGACCAACATGTATGTCCAAGACAATTTAGGAGCTTTATATGCTAAAATATCAAGCTTGCACTGAATATAGAAGTTTGCTGGAAGCCAGTGCAGATCGCAGAGAGTTTGAGTAATTCACTAAGAGTAATCGACTTATGAACACCCGACTTACAAATACCCACACTTACGAACCGCTTCCATGAAATATACATTTTATTAAAATCGGCTTAAAACGCGAGCTCGCAGGTTAAAACTGAACCCTGGAACTATTTTGTTCCGCGGAGCGATCCTCCGCGAGATGTCATAAATCAGCATCGTGCTGGGAGTGTTTGTGTGTACACATGTGCGTGCTCGTGTGTGTGTGTGTGGGGGAGGGCCAATGCCCATTGGCCTCTCCCTCATGGCGTCTGTGACCACCACAGTGGCTAAACGGGGGCTCTGGACGGGTGCGAGGGGCTGGTAACCCTCCACCTTCAATTCATTACCACTAAACTACGATGAACATAAATATGTAACAAATAAGCTTGTGCCGGAGGCCCCGGGGGGACAGGCGTCTATGACGTCTCCTGGCCAAACCCCATTGGCGGAGCCAGGAGATTGAATCTTCACCCTCGGGGCTCCTCCAGAAACAACGAAAAACCACTACGGATGGCCACGTGGAATGTTCGAACGCTCACTGCGGAGGAGAGGCTGCCACTCCTCTGTCGGGAGCTGGACCGGTACCGCCTGGATCTCTGTGGCATTCAGGAGGTCCGGTGGACCGGTTCTGGCTCCTGCCACCATGAGGGGTGGACAGTCCTCTACTCGGGGCAGGAGACTGCCAAACAACAGGGTGTGGCTCTTCTTCTGAACAAAAGAATGAAGGGGCGTGGGAGCGTGGCGGTGAGGTGTGGGAAGCTGTAAGCCCCAGGATACTTTGGGCTCGCCTTCCCATCAACCAGAGGCGAGGAGTGGTGGTCGTGGTTACTTATGCCCCACCGAAGACGAACATCCGTGGAGGGATGCAGGCAAAGCCGATGAGTCAGATGCCTTCTATGACCTCCTGTCACAGGTGCTGGCTAAAGTGGCCACTCGGGACAGAGTCATCTTGTTGGGTGACTTCAATGCCCGAGTTGGTCATGATGCTGGCACCTGGTCTGGAGTGATTGGAAGGCATGGGCCAGATCAGCTCAATAACAACGGTAGGAGGCTGCTAGATTTTTGTGCAGCCCATGGGCTTGTAATTACCAACACGCTCTTCCGGCATCGGCGCATCCACACAACATCATGGATGCATGCCGGGTCCAAGCAAGAACATCTGCTGGACTACATAGTGACGGACCAGCGGATGCGAGCCCATGTCCTTGACACCAGGACCTACCGTGGAGCTGATCTGCCCTCTGACCATCGACTAGTCATCTGTAAGATGCGCCTGCCATTCTTCCACTCCGGTGGTGGGTGTACACCCAGGACCCCATTCCAACCTAAAGTGGCCTGGTCTCAGTTAGCTGATGAAAGTTGCAAGCGAGAATTTCATCATCGCTTGCAGCTGGGGTTGGCATCGTCCCCCACTCCTCCTGATGTCGAGGGTAAATGGGCGAGGTTTAGGACTGTGACTCATGCAGCTGCAATGGCTGCTTTGGGTACGCGGTCCAGACCTCCCCAGAACCCTGGCTGACAGAGGAGGTGTTCAGGTAGTTGAGAAAAAGCGACAGGCCCACTCTCATCGCTACAGCATCCCACGTCAGAGAATGAGGAGGTTTACCGCAGCCTTCGCTCGGAGGTTCGGAGAGCCGTAAGGCGCTGCAAGGATGGGTGGTGGTCGCGGGTTGCTGAGGAGATGGAGTCTGCCTCAGTGGCCCGCGATCACAAATCACTATTTAACTCCATCAAAAAAGTAACCTGCAGCGCCACACCTATTACCATCATTAGGGAAAAAACGGTGATCCAATCTCCGACCCCAGGAACAGGTTTGCAGATTTGCTGAGCATTTCTGTGAGGTCCTGGGGGAGGGAAATCCCTCAGCCAGGAAAACATCATGGCACAAAGTGGGGATAACCCTGCTGAGGCTGCGGTGCCTCAAATATTGGAAGAGGTCACCCCCTGTGAGTGGCTGGCTGAGGTGCCATCTGTTGAGGAAGTACTGAAGGCGATCCGGAGTCTGAGACCAGGAAAGGCACCGGGCAGAGATGATCTCCCAAGCGAAATGCTGAGGGAGGGTGGCGTTTGTGCACAGACTGCCCTACATGACATCATAACAACAGTCTGGACCACTGGACGGGTTCCGCAGGATTGGAAGGATGCCCTGGTGGTCCCCCTCTTTAAGAAGGGGGACCGCACAGACTGTAACAACTACAGGGGCATCTCACTCCTCAGTGTGCCGGGAAAGGTCCTGGCAAGGATTATTCAACATCGCCTTGCTAGGCACGCTGAGGAGAGGCTTGCGGAGCCCCAATGCGGTTTCAGGAAAGGGCGGTCCTGCACAGATGCCATATTTTCTGTCCGTCTGCTACAGCAGAGGTGTAGGGAATTCCAACAAGACCTACATCTCTGCTTTATTGACCTGGTCAAGGCCTATGATACCATCAGTAGGCCTGGGCTCTGGGTTGTTCTTCGTGCTTTCGGAGTCCCTGACCCTCTGCTCACGATCATTAAGGACCTTCATGATGGTGAGCGGGCCCGGGTAAAACTACGTGGCCGGGAGTCGGAGCCTTTCCCTGTACACCTTGGGGTGCGACAGGGATGTCCTCTGGCTCCCACATTATTTAACATCTATTTTGACCGCGTAGTTCGTGAAGCCTTCAATAGCTGTACCGGGGAATTTCCATTGGTACAGATATAATGGGAGGCTGATCGATGCCCGGGTGCGATCAAGGGATGGCTCCCTATTGGTCAACCACGTTATGTATGATTTGGTAATAGCTGCTCATTCAGAAGAGGAGTTGGAGACGCTGCTGCTGAGACTGGAGCGTGCCACTAAGAGGTGGGGCCTTACCATCAGCCCACCAAAACTAAGCACCTGCCTGGGTATTTTGTACCATCGGACACTCCACCCCCACAACTCCCAATTGGTGATGGGGCAGTTGTGGAGAGAGTGGAGAGTTTCCCATACCTGGGCAGTGTGCTCTGACCGGCTCCGTTTACAGCAGAGGTCTCACTCCGAATCAGTCGAGCGGCAATATCTTTTCATCGGTTGCGTAACGCTGTGTGGAAGCTACCTGGTCTGTCGCTCCGCACGAAGCTTCAGGTCTTCTCGGCCACAGTCATTCCCTCCCTTCTCTACGCTTGCGAAACGTGGACCCCCCTATGGAGCATCTTCGCCGGTTAGAAACATTTAGGCTGGCCTGCCTACGATCCATCCTGGGTTTAACCAGGCTGGATTGTGTGAGGAGCTCACAAATCCTTGAAAGATCTGGGCAAAGTCCCATCGGTGAGCTCCTCCGGCAGGCAAGGCTGCGTTGGCTGGGTCATGTAGCCCGCATGCCCAGCCACCGCATGCCTAAACAGCTTTTGTTCGGCCGGATAGAGGGGGCTAATCGGGCGCGGCACGGGCTGGAGAAGAGATGGAGTGATGTGGTACAGGAGGACGTGGAGCTGAGTGGACTTGCCGATGACTGGTACCAGCGGTGTCAAGATCGGCCTCAGTGGAGGAGGCTCGTGAAGGACGCTACTGGGCAGTTGGAGGCAGTCGCCCTCCAACAACAACGGAGGGCGGAGGAGCGACGCTCACAACAACGAGCGGAGCGCCGGGTGGCTAAAGCACAGCAAGTTGGCACAGTAGGGGGCACAGGTGGTGCATCAGCCAGTCATCTCAGTCAGTCGACCCGTGGCACCTGGGTCTGCCCCGTGACCTCCTGCCAGCGGGCGTTCGACACTTCACGTGGCCTCAAGGTGCACATGACCTGGCACAAGCGTCGTGGTGACGTCACCGCCATTAGTGGCGAATGGCGATTGTTGTTGTTGTTAGTGGGGGTGTGCATGCGTTCATGTGGAGGAGTGCGAGGGTACGGCAGCGACGGTGGAGTTGCCTCGTTGTGTCGGGGTCGCTGGCCCCCGAGATCCCTCCCTTGATAATGCTAAAGGCCGGGCTAACATCATCACTCGCCCCCCCGCTGCTATGCGAACCGCTGCTGGGTTCCTCACCCATGGTGTGGGAGCCGTCGCTCGAAGATTCCCCTCCACCGCGGGTCAGCGTAATAGGCATGGTTAATTACCGAGTAGTATTCTGCCCCTTTACACGCTACTACGATACCTCCCTTTCCTAATCGCGCGCCTGCAACCCACACGGAGCGAACTTAGGCACACCCACACACACACACGCCCTCCGCGCACTCCAACTCAACACTGACTACTCACGTTATGATCGCGCACCTGTATCGCACACGGAGTGAATGCACGCGCATACACGCAGCTCCACACGCGACACACTCATCAACAAGATCACACGAGACCACGCTTCGCTATTAATCATTTATTGTCTGCTACCTGGAACTAGGTGTTGAGTCAGTACGTATCGGCGAGGCTGGCCTATCCTACCACCCCTGGACCTATTCCCTATTTATCGGCTTACGATACCCTTTCACCTTGCTACTCACGGTTCGAAGTATTCGGCGTCCTGTGGCTTTTCCTCGATGCTGTCGGGACACGTCACGCGGACGTCCGGAGGGCAGAGCTGGGAGCCGACTTCAATGCGGGCCTCTTGAAGAGAAGTGAGATCCTCTACCTTGCTACGATCCCTTTTATCCTCTCTCCCGGACTCCCCCGAATACTCTCCGCTCATGAGCGGTGCATATGCTAATCAATGTGCTGCGTGTGCGGCGTAAATTCTAATTAATCACTTTCTCACGCATGCCTTTGTATTGCAGATTATGCGGCGGCGTCCCTCACAAAGGCTCGCCGTGGGAATTTGTGCACGGGCTACCCGCGTGTCTCTGTTCTCCTGATTATTCCTACTTTCAGCTTAGTCCTTTACCTTCCTAACAATGGTGCCTGCGCGCTCAAGCGCAACCATCCTAACCATCCGCGACTACGCGCAAGAGCCCCCACAGTCCTGCTAATCATGCCGTCCCGTCTCTCCCCTGCTTGCCTCGTCCGCATGTGGGGGTGTGTGTGGGGGATGCGCCTCAACCGTGGTGTCCGAATGCCCCTCGCCGCAACCATACCATCTTAAGGCCGGTCGCAGCGCCGCGGTGCAACGTAGCGTCTGGGGAGGTCGTCCAATTCCCTGGTCGCCGGAAACCGTGAAAGCAAATCCCGATAAGGGCTTCTCGGATAAAAACCGGTCGATCAGGTGATCTCCCCTTCCAGCTCTATGGGTGGGGGAAAGTGCGTGCGGGTGTGTTCATGTGAGGTGAGGTGAGGGGGACGTGGGGTCGGCTCCGTCGCTTGGTGGTGGCGAGGTCGTAGATGGGGCGCCTGCTGAACGGCTTCGTGGCGGCGGCATCACATAGCCCCCCGGGGTGCCAGTCCCCGTCCCGGGTTGACTGGAGCACCTCGCTTGGGCCGCGCCCACGAGAAAACGTTGCGGGTCCGGGGGATCCGTCCGGACCTTGTGGCTGGTCTCGGGGCGGGTGGCTCCGTCCTCTGCAGCTCCTGCGGCGGCCTCCTCCTCCACTCCAGCGGCTCTCCCTGTCCCTCGGTACCTGCGGGCTGGGGCACAAACTCATCAGCGGAAGGGTTTAGGAGCCGTCGTCCGCGTCGTCTCCTGACTGGATCGGGGCATCTCGGGGGCCCGGCGGGACCCATGTAGTGTGCGAGGCCCCCCAACACGAGGGGTGCGGGTACCCCGGGATTTCGGGGCCTTCGGGCGACGGGTTTCTCTCTCGCCGGGGCCGCTTTCCATGGTTTTAAGCGGCGGACGTTGACCACCGTCTCTCGACCCCTCTCCCCGCCATAGATTAGTACCGTCCAGGGGGAGATCTGCCGCACCACGGTCCAGGGTCCCCGCTAGTAGGTCATCAGTTTCCCCACCTGCCCGGCCCCGACGCGAGGGGTGTGTAGCCACACCTTAGCGCCGGTCAGGAATAAGGGGGTTCCATGCGGGGTCGGGGTCGTACCTGGGCAGGAACACAGATGCACCCCAGCTGGCCGGCCTCGGTTAACTCCTGTACCACCCTGTTCTGCACACAACCGGGCATACAAACCGCTCCAGGGTCCTGGTAGGGCACTCTTTTCCTCCCGCAGTGCCGCCTCCACCACCGCCAGATCCGGATCTCGCTGCTGGGTCTGTCTCAGCTGCTCGTCGTTCAGGCCCGGGAAGGCGCAGCCGACGTCCTCCTGGATCCGTCCGATCGGGTCCCGAGCCGTGGGTCCCGCGCTTGCCGGGCGGTCGACGGGATCCTCGGTGCCACCTGTGAGGGTCTCCGTGGCGCACACTGCACTCTCTCTCGCTGGGGGGGGTCAGTGGCCGCGGCCTCTCGGGGGTCCGTTGCCTGCCGGCAGCGTCCCCCCGTGAAACACGGGCAGGCCTCCTCCGCCCTTGTCTCGGCGTACACCGTGGGTCGCCTCGACAAGGCGTCCGCGTTTGCATGCGTCCGGCCAGCCCGATACTCGATTTGCAGGTTGTACTCCTGCAACTGCGCCAACCACCGGGCCATCTGCCCCCGCGGCTCCTTGAATGTAAGAAGGAACTGCAGAGCATAATGGTCAGTGCGTACGCGACATTTCCTGCCGTACAAATACGGCCGGAACTGCTTACATGCGAAAATCACGGCGTACAACTCTTGGCGGGTCACGCAATAGTTCAGCTCGGCCCCACTCAAGGTCCGGCTGGCGTACGCGATGACTCGTTCCGTCCCATCCTGTACCTGTGACAACACCGCGCCCAGCCCGCTGCTGCAGGCGTCGGTGTCCAAAATAAAATCGGTGGTAAAATCGGGGAAAGCGAGGGTGGGGGCGTGGGTGAGGTGATCTTTGAGAGTGGTGAAGGCCGTCTGGCAGGCCCCCGTCCACTGATAGGGGTGCTTAGGGGAGGTGAGTTGGGTGAGAGGGCGTGCAATCTCGCTGAATCCCTTTACAAATCGACGATAATAGGTGGCGAGCCCCAAAAATGATCTGATCTCCGTCAGATTCCTTGGCCGTGGCCACTCCACTACGGCGCGTACCTTCTCCGGATCGGTGCGCACGCCTGCCTCGCTGACGCGATGCCCGAGGTACCCCACCTCGCGTTGTGCGATGTAACACTTACGTGGCTTGAGCTTGAGATGAGCCGCTCGCAGTCGCTGGAACACCTCTCGTAGCCTGGACCAATGCTCAGACAAAGATCTACTGAACACTATCACATCGTCCAAGTAAATCAGGCACTGTTCCCATTGCAAACCCCGCATCACCAACTCCATCAGCCGCTGGAACGTCGCGGGCGCATTGGTGAGTCCGAACGGGAGTACTCGAAACTCGAATAGTCCCATCGGGGTGGTGAATGCGGTTTTCGGCCGATCCTCCTCCGCCATCTCCACCTGCCAGTACCCGGACGCGAGATCGAGGGTGGAAAAATATCGCGCTCCGGCGAGGCTGTCAAAGTGTCGTCGATGCGGGGTATGGGGAAGGCGTCGCCGAGCGTGACTGCGTTCAGTTTACGGTAATCGACGCAGAACCGGGTTGACCCATCCTTTTTCGTTACTAGTACCACCGGGGCTGACCAGGGGCTCGCCGAGGGCTGAATTATGTTATCGCGAAGCATGTCCCCAACCGCCTCTTTGATCTGGGTGCGTTCGGGTGCGCCCACTCGGTACGCAGGGAGTTTGATGGGTCGGGCTGCACCGGTGTCAATTTGGTGCTTAACAAGGTCGGTCCGACCCACGTCCGAGTCGTGTTCGCTGAACACGTCGGCATACTCCCGCAGTAACTCGCGCAGCCGATCGGCCTCTCCCTTAGGTAAATCCGCCCATGGTACATGTAACGCGTCGAGCAGGGGAACGACCTCGGCTCGGGGAGTCGGGCCGACTCGCCAGGCCAGGTCCTGGTCACCCTCAGGACGACCGGGGTCCTCAGCCCAGAGTGCGAACACCGAGTCGTTAGAGTGGCGTGCGTGCAGGGGGTGTACTGTGGCTATCGGGGTGCGCCGTCGCAGTATCGCTGGGGTATTGTGGGGGTTAAACATCCGCATAAACAATCGGTCCCCATCTGCGTTTACCAACGTGGCGGATCCCACAACCCCATACCGTTTTGCCAACTCCGGGTGAGGAGTTAGCATTACCTCCCCTGATGGTCGGAGCGCGGGGTCGGTGGGGGATGTTGCCACCGGCACCAGCATCTCGGTGAGAGGGCCGATGGTGACTGCCGTCGCCAGGATAGCGGCCACAGGTGCAAAGCGGGGCGCGTTGGTTCTCGTCCCAGGAACGGTATCCGCTCGCCGTTGCTCTCCATGGTGGCGCATCGCTGGCGGGGTTGCACGTTGAGTCCCAGCCGTTCTAAGAGGTCGGTACCTGCGATACACTCGTGACACAACGCACTCGACACGTAGAACTCCTGGGTGCACACCTGGCTGCCTATGCGGACCTCTAGGGTGGCTCTCCCCAGCAACCCCATTCCGGCTCCGCTCGCCGTGTGCAGCGCGCGGTCCGGGGCCTGCAGGTGACGCACGTCGACCCCGATCGCGCTGCAGTGCGCTGCGCTCACGAGCGAGGCCACCGCCCCCGTGTCCAGCAGGATTCGGGTACGCACTCCGTTTACCTCCCCTTCCACCAGCGACGTGGCCCCCGTGATCCCCGCCACCAGCTCCCGTAGCCAGTCGCCAGGAGTCACCGTTTCCGTGGGCGTTGTTGCTGGAACCTGTGTGGAGATCACTCGCTCGCCATTATTCTCATTATCGTCTATTTGTATCGGGACCGCGTCGATTGCACCCCTAGTTGGTCCGCTCTCTAGGGGGCGTTGGAGTTTAACCCCCGCATCTGCCTAGCTCGGGTGATTTCAGGACAGTCCCTCACTAGATGCCCTCGGCGATCGCACATATAACATGCCCGGGGAGGGGGGGCGGCTCCGTAGCGGGTCCCCTGTCCGCTCCCTCTCCTCCCCAGTACGCAGTTGTCCACCCTCCGCCTCTAGTCGGGCTACCCTTCCAGATAACCCTCCTACCGTGGCGCTTAGGTCCCCCATTTCGGATCGGATGGTCTCAACGGAGGATTGCAGTTTAGTCATATTCTCACCTACGTGGGTTACCCTCTCACCTACTTGGGTTATCTTACCATCCATTTGGTCTACCCGGCAGCAATATCTCCCATGCCGGTCTGTAACCCGGCTACCCACCCCGGGGTTGTCTCGCTGGGTCTCTGGGGCTCCCTTGCACGTCCCCTTACTGCGATGGCGAGCTCTTCCTCCTCGTCGGAGAGTAGGCTCGCTACGGCGCACTCCCATCCCCTACCTCGAGGCTGCGCGCGCTCACCCGAGAGTTTCTCGCATTTGCGCGCGCGCTCGACGAGGGTGTTAAAGGAGAGGCGTGCACCGTCTACATTTGGCTGCCACCACGGGGTGCGTGCCAAATATCGCTGGACCTTCCCGGCGGCGAGGCCCTCGATTATTTTTGACTCGTACTCTGGATACGCGAGCTGGGTCAGCGTGCGTACGTCTTCAGCGTAATCTCGCAGATCCTCGCCGGGTTGGCGGCGGCGTGCCTCTAAGGCCGTCTGCGCATCCTCCTCGTCATAGGCGCCGAAGCGCCGTTCGAGTTGGCACATTAGTTCCTCCCACTGTGTTTGTGCGCTTGCGGGTAAAGCTTCCACAAAGTCAGCTGCGAGCCCATCTAAATGTAGCTCTAACTGCTGCAACGCCTCACCATCTGACCACCCATTAACTTTTTTAGCCCCCCTGATGCTGCGGGCAAACAATTTCCATAATGGAATTCCTTTGCCCGTAAATGTGCATTTGATTTTAATCTGGGTTGGGGGCCTCTTTCCCTTGGGAGTGTGGGGGATCGTCCCGTTTCTGACACCACTTTGTCGGGGTCGCTGGCCCCCGAGATCCCTCCCTCGACAATGCTAACGGCCGGGCTAACATCATCACTCGCCCCCCGCTGCTATGCGAACCGCTGCTGGGTTCCTCACCCATGGTGTGGGAGCCGTCGCTCGAGGATTCCCCTCCACCACGGGTCCGCGTAATAGGCATGGTTAATTACCGAGTAGTATTCTGCCCCTCTCTACTACGATACCTCCCTTTCCTAATCGCGCGCCTGCAACCCACACGGAGCGAACTTACGCACACCCACACACACACACACCGCTCCGCGCACTCCAACTCAACTTACGTTATGATCGCGCACCTGTATCGCACACGGAGTGAACGCACGCGCACACAAGCAGCTCCACACGCGACACACTGATCAACAAGATCACACGAGACCACGCTTCGCTATTAATGATTTATTGTCTGCTACCTGGAACTAGGTGTTGAGTCAGTACGTATCGGCGAGGCTGGCCTATCCTACCACCCTGGACCTATTCCCTATTTATCGGCTTACGATACCCTTTCACCTTGCTACTCACGGTTCGAAGTATTCGGCGTCCTGTGGCTATTCCTCGATGCTGTCGGGACACGTCACGCGGACGTCCGGAGGGCAGAGCTGGGAGCCGACTTCAACGCGGGCCTCTTGAAGAGAAGTGAGATCCTCTAACTTGCTACGATCCCTTTTATCCTCTCTCCCGGACTCCCCCGAATACTCTCCGCTCATGAGCGGCGCATATGCTAATCAATGTGCTGCGTGCGCGGCTTAAATTCTAATTAATCCCTTTCTCACGGGATTAATTCTAATTCATGCCTTTGTTATTGCAGATTATGCGGCGGCGTCCCTCACAAAGGCTCGCCATGGGAGGGGCTACCCGCGTGCCTCCGTTCTCCTGATTATTCCTACTTTCAGCTTAGTCCTTTACCTTCCCTAACAATGGTGCCTGCGCGCTCAAGCGCAACCATCCTAACCATCCGCGACTACATGCAAGAGCCCCCGCAGTCCTGCTAATCATGCCGTCCCGTCCCTCCCCTGCTTGCCTCGTCGACACGTGGGGGGTGTGTGTGGGGGATGCGCCTCAACCGCGGTGGCCGAATGCCCCTCGCCGCAACCATACCATCTTAAGGCCGGTCGCAGCGCCGCGGTGCAACGTAGCGTCGGGGGAGGTCGTCCAATTCCCTGGTCGCCGGAAACCGTGAAAGTCAATCCCGATAAGGACTTCTCAGATAAAAACCGGTCGATCAGGTGATCTCCCCTTCCAGCTCTATGGGTGGGGGAAAGTGCGTGCGGGTGTGTTCATGTGAGGTGAGGTGAGGGGGACGTGGGGTCGGCTCCGTCGCTTGGTGGTGGCGAGGTCGTAAATGGGGCGCCTGCTGAACGGCTTCGTGGCGGCGGCATCACAGTTGCTGTGGAACCACAATTACATCAACCCAAATCACTTAAGAACCAATTTTTACTGGTAGGAACCTCTGGGTACACCAGCCCACAGGGGATTATTTTGTCCGTCGTGCATTCCAAATATGGGAGGGTGGGTGGGGCTGGGTGGAGAGGGAGGGTGGGGAGGGGCTGGGTGGAGAGGGGAGGGTGGGGAGGGGCTGGGTGGGGAGGGGAGGGTGGGGAGGGTCTGGGTAGGGAGGGGCTGGGCAGGGAAGGTGGCCACGGCACTCAATCTCTACATTTAAGCCGCCAATTCGTTGGGTCATTCGAGGCAAGGTCACTTCCGAATCGTATACAGCTCATTGGGCCCTGCCCGGTCAAAATAAAACAGTTAGTTGAGCACTGTACACATTTTTGCACAGGGCACTGTACACACGTGTGCTGTATCAACTACCGACCTTGGGAGCTGCTGCTATACGAGGTGCGGTTCCTGTTTTGAAAAAAATCCACACCATTCCTCTTGGGTCGATAAAATAGGTACCACTTTGTGGGGAAGCCAACGGCGCTTGTGTTTGTACACCTATATTTATAACACTGTGTGTGTGTACACCTATGTTAACCACACTGTGTGTGTACACCTATGTTAACCACACTGTGTGTGTACACATGTTAACCACACTGTGTGTGTGTACACATGTTAACCATACTGTGTGTGTGTGTAGTGAGGGAAAAAGTATTTGATCCCCTGCTGATTTTGTACGTTTGCCCACTGACAAAGAAATGATCAGTCTATAATTTTAATGGTAGGTTTATTTGAACAGTGAGAGACAGAATATCAACACAAATCCAGAAAAACGCATGTCAAAAATGTTATAAATTGATTTTCATTTTAATGAGGGAAAAAAGTATTTGACCCCATCTCAATCAGAAAGATTTCTGGCTCCCAGGTGTCTTTTTTACAGGTAACGAGCTGAGATTAGGAGCACACTCTTAAAGGGAGTGCTCCTAATCTCAGCTTGTTACCTGTGTTGTGGTGCAATTTACGACTCCGAGGCAGGTTGCTGTTAGGGGCTTACGCCAGGTTGTTAAGGGCTTAAGCCAGGTTGATAAGGCTTACGCCGAACCAACACCCCCCTAGCCAATGACTCCCCAGGGGACAGGGACTGGGATCCCTACACCCCGCCTAACTCGCCTCTCCACCCTGCCCCGGCCCGGGACCACCCCCAACCTCGGCCGGTCGGGCGGAGCAGCCTCCCCTAGCCTCGGTGAGGACCAACTACCCTAGTCCCCACTCCTACCCCCGACGAACCCCGGTTTCATCCCGGGTCCCCCTTTAAAAACCCCCTGGGGAATGATGTCACCGTCCTCCACGGCCCACCTGACGTCACGTCCCGCGACGCCACTCTCTCCGAGGGCGCGCGTGACGTGATGTCACCCACTACACCTCTTCATCACCCCATCCCCCCCCATGAAAAAACACAGCCAATCCGGCTGCAATCACCACGAGAGCAGGGACACACGTGCGCCCCCTCAAACCCCACAACCTTAAGGGCAGCGCGTCACGTAATAAAGCAAAAGCCGGGCACCCCCCGGGCCATGGAAAGAGGCCCCGAGGGTCGGGGATGGGGAAGCCGGCCCGCCCCCAGCCGTGAGTGGACACGCATGCCTCTCGAGCGCGTGTGAGCCGCCGGCCCGCCACCTCGCCACCCCGCGCGGCCCCGGCCGTTGGAACGGCGGCGCCAGCAGGAAGCGGCTGCGCCGCTGGCACATCCACCAGTGTAGACACCTCTGGCAGCGCTGTCGGTGGGGCACTGGCGATGCACCCGCGGGCAGGCTGCTACCCCACGCGGCCTCGGACGTTGGAATAGGTGGACCGCCTGCCAGACCCAGGTCCGTTGCAGGCACCACCCCCCGCACAGCCCGACGCCGCCGGCTTCACCTGCGGGGCTCTGCGGGCGCACACACGGGCCGGGCATCGCCCTTATCACCAAAACCCACACGGCCCGGCTTGTCGCGCGCATCAATCTGCGGCCGCTGCAGAAGTGGGGGTGGATCCGGGAGGCCCGGCGGTACAACTCGCTTGAGCCTAGCCGGGTGAACGATCCACCGGCGGCGACCCAACCTAACACACACACACTGTGGCCGACGAACCTCCACCACCTCGACGGGACCCTGCCAAGGGCGATGCAACTTTGGAGACGTGCCAACAGGCACTTGAGGGCAGTGCAGCCATGCCAACTGGCCCCTCTCCCACTGAAGGCCGGCAGCCTGGTGTTTGGGCAGGCGCTCATTAGCTGCCTGCAGGCTGGCCGAATTTTCCACCGCCGCTTGCCGCGCCTCGCGCAGCCAATCAAACGCGACCCTCATGGGTGCAGGGACAGGCGAGCCCTTCCTGGAAAGCCCCAGGTCCAACTGGACGTGCATCGGGGGCTCGGGTTCCCTCCCGTACATGAGATAAAATGGGGAGAACCCCGTCGAGGCATGAGGAGCCAACCTGTATGCGGCCAGCACCCCCGGGATGAACAGGTCCCAGTCCGATTGGGACGCGCTCACGTGGTGGCACAGCATAGACGTGAGCGTACAGTTCAGTCGCTCTACCATCCCGTTGGACTCGGGGTGGTAGGGCGAGGTGCGGACCTTCTTCGTCCCAAGAAGGTCACAGACCTCCTTGAGCAAACGAGAAGAAAAATTCCGCCCCTGATCAGTCAAGAGCTGTTCTGGCGCCCCCTTATCAAGAACATACCCCTGAACAAACGCCTCAGTGATGGACGAGGCCGATTGGTCCACCAGAGGCCACGCCATAGGCCAATGCGTGAGGTACTCCACCCCCACCAAGAGGTACCTGTGGCCCCATTGGGATACAGGGAATGGCCCCAAAATGTCGAGTGCCACCAGCTCAATCACACGAGAAACCCTAATGGACTGCAGCGGTGCCCGATCCTGACCCACTGGGGAGTTCCTCCGCGCAAAATCGTGGCAATCTTTCAAAATAAGGGCCACATCATCCTCCACACCCGGTCAATAGTAATCCCGTTTAAGGGTTAACATGATCTTATGGTAGCCGAGGTGCATAAGTTTCTCGTGAATGGCCCTGGTCAACTTACCTTACAAGCCAATGGGCACAACCACACAATAGCGTTCCAACTGGGCATCCCAACGCATGAGGAGGCCGTCATGTATGACGATCACCGGGGCAGCCGACGGAGCAGAGCTCTGGGCCTTCGAGCCCACACGGCGTCGCAGCCTCAGCAGAGAGGAATCCTCCATCTGCAACATGAACCATACCTCCCGGGAGAGTCCCAGGCCGAAATCAACAGGCAATGCCACACCCGGAGGGAGTGCCGCTTCGGCCGATGCAAGCAACTGGGCCGTGGCATCCAATGGGGCCTTACAGCGGCTGGAACCCAGGGTGCAGGCGCACTCGCCCTCCGGGGGCCGCCTAGAAAGGCCATCTGCATTCCCATGCAGAGTCCCCTTCCTATGGATGACATCGAAAGGGTACTCCTGGAGCGCCTCGATCCAGCGGGACAGCTGACCCGAGGGCTGGTCAATTCGGAGGGAATATTGCAGGGCTGCTTGGTCGGTCCGGACGGTAAACTGGCGACCATACAGATATGGCCCGTATAATTGGACGACAATGGCCAGCAGCTCTCTCCTGGTCACACAGTACCACTGCTCAGTGGGGGACAAAACACGGCTACCATAGGCCACCACTCGTTCCACCCCATCGACAACCTGAGCCAGGACAGCCCCGATGCCCGTGTCGCTGGCGTCGGTGTTGAGGAGGAATGGCCGGGAGAAATCCGGGTACCCCAGAGGTGGCTCGTCCGCCAAGGCCGTACGAAGCGCTGCAAAAGCAGCCTCCTCTTTCTCCCCGCTGCTGGCGCCGCTGGTAGCGGGACACTTGCGCACGCCGCCAACACCGCCGGGCATCGCAGAGCGAGGTGAGCCTGCATGTTGTGCGCCACGGCCAGCGAAGTTATCTGGGCCTCCTCCGGGATGGACTACACGATGCCCAGCTCAGCCGCGAGTGCCAACAACCTGTCGAGGGCCAGGGAGTCCAAGCCCTTCCCCTCCAGGTCTGGAAGTCGAGCCAGTCGCCCCCTTTGCGGTGAATGGCGCGACAGGGGGCAGCTGGCGCAGCTGCGGCCCCCACAGCAACCCTCTCGGCCGCCACTCACCTCCAGCCCCGTCCGACGCAGTCCCCACGGCAGCAGCAGCGACGTCGGACCCCGGGTCGCCTCCGGCCCCGCGTCCAGCCAGGAAGCCGCAGCAAGTTGCGGAGCCGCAGTCACGTACGCGGCAGTCGCGGTGCGCTGCGCAGCCGCGCTTGTACCGGCAGCACCGGCCGGTGCCCCGGCGCCCATGGGAGTGGCCATGACAGCCGACATAGTGGCCGACTCCGGCGTCGCACGCAACATGGCCGCCGGGTTGCGCGCGGCGCACAAAATGGCAGCCGGTTGCGGCGTCGCTTCCAAAATGGCGCCCAACTCCCGTGTCGCGCCCGCCGATGAGCTGGTGCGAACTCCGGATTGGTCGGCGTGGGACCCCGTGGCCGGCGTGGGTGTGCGACTCCCCACCTCGGCCTGGGTGATGACGAGCTGGCCCAGCGTGTGCTGGAGCAGCTCCAACTGCCCCGCGATGGCCCGCCACGCATCCGGCGGCGGCGCGGCAGCTCCTGCAGCCGTCGTCCCGTCCAGTTCCGGCCGAACTGGCTCCACGGGGCAATGTTCCGGGCCCCCGGCCCCCGGGTTCGTCGCGTGGCCCTCCCCGTCGTCCTCCTCATCGTAAAACTGCGCCGCCGATATGAGTCTTCGATGAAGCCACAGCTGACACCAGTTGTTGTGGTGCAATTTACGACTCCGAGGCAGGTTGCTGTTAGGGGCTCACGCCACGTTTATTAAGGGCTTACGCCAGGTTGTATAGGCTTATGCCGAACCAACACGCCCCTAGCCAATGATACCCCCAGGGACGGGACTGGGATCCCTAAACCCCGGCTAACTCTCCTCTCCACCCTGCCCCGGCCCGGGACCACCCCTAACCTCGGCTGTTTGGGCGGAATAGGCTCCCCTAGCCTCGGGTGAGGACCAACTACCCGAGTCCCCACTCCTACCCCCGACGAACCCCGGTTCCATCCCAGGTCCCCCTTTAAATACCCCTGGGGCATGACGTCACCATCCTCCACGGCCTGCCTGACGTCACATCCCGCGATGCCACTATCTCTGAGGGCGCGTGTGACATTATGTCACCCACTACACCTCTACACCTGTGTAATAAACGACTCTGTCAGGCTTTTTTAGTCTCCGTTGTGTCGTTTATTTAGGTTCTCGGCCGGACCCGCACCGCCTTCGCTCCCGTCTCTCGGTGTGCCCCGCACACGCCACCAGCCACACCGCTCGCTCCGTGTGCCCCGCACATTCCGCTAGTCACACACTAGCCACGTGTGCCCCGCACACTCGCTAGCTCTCACACCCCGCTAGCCCCGTTGACCACACGCCACGTGGCAGATGGCGCCGCTGCTCCCGTTCTGCCCAGCGTGGCTTCCCCTTATTCTCGCTCCATCCCCACTCCCGATCTCTTCCGGCTCTCCCCCTATATCCTATCCCATCACGTGACCTCCGTCACCGCCCCCCGTTCACCTCATCTCCCATTGGAGTCAAGGTGAGCGGTGGCTCCTCCCACATGCTCCGCCGACCAGGCTCTGCCCCCCAATGCTCCGGCCCGCGTGAATAGCGCGGAGGCCAACAACCACCCCATTTATGCTCGCATTACACCTGTATAAAAGACACCTGTTCACAGAAGCAATCAATCAATCAGATTCCAAACTCTCCACCATGGCAAAGACCACAGTGCTCTCCAAAAGATTGTAGACCTACACAAGGCTGGAATGGGCTACAAGACCATCGCCAAGCAGCTTGGTGAGAAGGTGACAACAGTTCGTGCGATTAATTGCAAATGGAAGAAACACAAAAGAACTGTCAATCTCCCTCGGCCTGGGGCTCCATGCAAGATCTCACCTCGTGGAGTTGCAATGATCATGATAACGGTGAGGAATCAGCCCAGAACTACACGGGAGGATCTTGTCAATGATCACAAGGCAGCTGGGACCATAGTCACCAAGAAAACAGTTGGTAACACACTACGCCGTGAAGGACTGAAATCCTCCAGCGCCCGCAAGGTCCCCCTGCTCAAGAAAGCACATATACATGCAAGTCTGAAGTTTGCCAATTAACATCTGAATGATTCAGAGGACAACTGGGTGAAAGTGGTTGTGGTCAGATGAGACCAAAATGGAGCTCTTTGGCATCAACTCAACTCGCCGTGTTTGGAGAAGGAGGAATGCTGCCTATCACCCAAGAACACCATCCCCACCGTCAAACATGGAGGTGGAAACATTATGCTTTGGGGGTATTTTTATGCTCAGGTGACAGGGCAACTTCACTGCATCAAAGGGACGATGGATGGGGCCATGTACCATCAAATCTTGGGTGAGAACCTCCTTCCCTCAGCCAGGGCATTGAAAATGGGTCGTGGATGGGTATTCCAGCATGACAATGACCCAAACACACGGCCAAGGCAACAAAGGAGTGTTTCAAGAAGAAGCACATTAAGGTCCTGGAGTGGCCTAGCCAGTCTCCAGACCTTAATCCCATAGAAAATCTGTGGAGGGAGCTGAAGGTTCGAGTTGTCAAACGTCAGCCTCGACACCTTAATGACTTGGAGAACATCTGCAAAGAGGAGTGTGACAAAATCCCTCCTGAGATGTGTGCAAACCTCGTGGCCAACTACAAGAAACGTCTGACCTCTGTGATTGCCAACAAGGGTTTTGCCACCAAGTACTAAGTCATGTTTTGCAGAGAGGTCAAATACTTATTTCCCTCATTAAAATGCAAATCAATTTATAACATTTTTGACATACGTTTTTCTGGATTTGTGTTGTTATTCTGTCACTCACTATTCAAATAAACCTACCATTAAAATTATAGACTGATGATTTCTTTGTCAGTGGGGAAACGTACAAAATCAGCAGGGAATCAAATACTTTTTTACCTCACTGTATGTTAACCACGCTGTGTGTATGTACACCTATGTTAACCATGATGTGTGTGTGTGTGTACACCTATGTTAACCACACTGTGTGTGTACATCTATGTTAACCAAATGGCAACGTTGGCTCAAGGATGCATGTGTACTGGGTTTGAATGAAAATCTTGTTTTCTCGATGGAGTAATTTCTGCCCTTTTATATTTTTCAACGGTTTTACTTCACTTGATTCCTCTGTTTGTCGTGGTCAAATCTTGTAATACAAATTAACTCTACAATAGAACCTCGGAGATCGAACGCCCCAGAACTCGAACAATTCGGTGATCGAACAAAATTTTTGAACATTTTTTGCCCCGGACATCGAACAAAAATTCGGAGTCGAACAACTTGAAAGAACCTGTATGGGCCGAGACGCGTAGAGCCAGGGAGACTGAGGCAAAGGCGATTGACCCAGTTTACACGTAGCTCTCGACCAGTGCAGACCCGCAAAACATCGTTCTGTTAACTTTTGTAGAAAATCATCCAGATAAGGCAGTAGCCAGCAGAGCAGGCGATTGTTATAATGATAATGCACTGAGTAATTTCAGAAACATCTTTAAACGGAGGCAGATACAATCCTCTCTCGATCAGTTTTTAGTAAAAAGGCCATCAAGTTAATCAGTTAGTGCTAGAAAAAAGGCAAAGAAAAGAAAGAACCCCAGAATGGCAGTTACCCAACGTTTTTATGGAGGGGGACATCCCTTCCAAGCAACACTGACACCTCCTCCTCCCCTCCTCACCACCTTCCTCTCAAGCCATCCACTCTCCTTACTACATGTAAAGTGAAGTGCAATGTTCATTTATTCTATTACTGGTATGAACCTCCTGGTTACACCAGCTCACAGGGGTTTATTGTGTCGGTCGTGCAGGGAGGGGCTGGGTGGGAGGGTGGGGCTGGGTGGGGAGGGGAGAGTGGGGAGGGGCTGGGGGGAAGGGTGGGGAGGGGCTGGGTGTGGAGGGGGCAAAGGGGCTGGGTGGGCAGGGTGGGGCTGGGTGGAGTGGGTGGGGCTGGGTGGGGAGGGGCTGGTCACCATGTGGTGCCCTTATAAAACTCTACGTTTAACCTACTCACCGGCTTTGCACCCTCACAGTTGGGCATATTTGCGGAATACACCACGCCGCCATTGACCCTGGCCATTGACCGAGCAACCCAACGTTCCTACCAGCTCCCTCCGCAGGAATGTGTTTCAGGTTGGCTTCGGAGAATAACATCCAAGATATGGATTGTCCTGGCTCAGCACTCTAAAGATTATTATCCTGACAGCCAAATAATGACTTGCATTTCAAGAAAAACCATGGTGTTAGTTGCAAATAATAATCCGTGAAAATTGTAGATCACAAATTAGATATGTCAGTCTACCACAGTGGTTCTTAACCTGGGATGCACGCACCCTCTGGAGTGCGAGATCCCCTTCCTGGTGGTGCGAGACATGGCCAAATTGTTTTAGATGGTAAATAATCGAAAACACAAATTAAACACGGGCATTTAAGTACGACTACTTTATAACATGAAACCTAAGCATTTATTAACATTACTTTTTTTACGATTGAGAAGCAGGCTGCAGTAAAAGATTAAGAACCACTGGTCTAGAGAATATGGCCAACAGTAAATTAGCCTTCCCCACCTAGAATAGCCAGTTTAACTATGTTTTTGTTCATTTACACTAATGTTAGAACTCACACTGCATCCACAGTAAAGTCAGATTTTTTTAATGAATTTAACCCAACATCAAAGTTTGTAATAACATTTACTGCTTTTGTCTAATTAGTCAATTCGTTGATAATGACTTGCTCATAACCCTAATACAAAGACAGTTAATTGTATTAAAGATTGTTTGCAGAGTTTAAAAAAATCAATGCAAGTGACAATATTACGCAAATATGTTTTTGCCACTGAATATTGATCACTATCATTTATTTGTCCCAATTTACGTGTTTACATGCAGGAAAAGAATGAAAAATTAACTTCTAAAATTTTTACAGAAAAGGTGAGTAAACGTGAGACAGAGGAAAACTGAAAATTAACTTCCAACAAAATACCTATCCTGTGCCGGGCTAGGTGCACATTGATGTCACGTGAATTGTCCAAGGCTTACTGGCAGGAGTTCATGGGAGAGACCCGGAGTTATTGGATAACTTCACGAGATCACTGGCAGATTCACCACCTGTGCTCCGCACTGTCCCAACTCACTGAATTTTAGGCACCCGGCACTCCACTTGTTGTGTGCGTTGCTCCTCTGCTGTCTGCTGTTGTTGTCACTCGATGCTGGAGATCGGCTGAAATTATCTGCCAAACAGAGAATGTTGCGGATTTTAAACCAGGAATGGCTGTTTGTACTGAAAGTGGTGTTTGTTGTAAAGCAGTGGACCATTATTTTATTGCTGAAAGCCTAAGTATGCCAAATTTACGAATACACTACATGAACACAAATGTGTCGTGCAATAAATGGTAACCATGCTAATTGCATCAACCCACATCACTTCAGAACCAATTTTATTCAGGTTGGCTTTGGAGAATCACACCAGAATATGGATTGTACTGGCTCAGCACTCTTAAGATGATTGGCCTGACAGCCAAATAATGACGTGATTTCAAGGAAGACTATGGTCTTCTTGGTTTTTTCGGTAAAGTCACGTAGAAGGGAAATAATTAAATAAAACATGATATTCAAATATGATGTTTTATTTCTATTATTTATTTATAAATATTATTTTATTTTTCCTTCTACGTGACTTTACCGACAGAACCAAGAAGATGAATCCCTGCAGTCACGAAAGCTTTAAATCGAAGACCATGTTGTTGGTTGCAAATGATAATCTGTGAAAATTGTAGATCGCAAATGAGATATGTCAGTCTACCACAGTGGTTCTTAACCTGGAGTGTACGCACACCCTGGGAGTGCGAGATCCCCTTCCTGGTGGTGCGAGACATGGCTAAATTGTTTTTAGATTGTAAATAATAGAAAACACAAATTAAACACGGGCATGTAAGTACGACTACTTTGTAACATGAAACCTAAGCATTTATTAACATTACTTTTTTTTACGATTGATAAGCATGCTGCAGTAGAAGATTAAGATCCACTGGTCTAGAGAATATGGCCAGCAGTAAATTAGCCTTCCCCAGTTAGAATAGCGAGTTTAACTATGTTTTTGTTCATTAACACTAATGTTAGAACTCACACTGTATCCACAGTGAAGTCAGATTTTTTTAATGAATTAACCAAACATCAAAGTTTGTAGTAACATTTACTGCTCTTGTTTAATTAGGCAATTAGTTAGTAATGACTTGCTCATAACCCTAATGAAAAGACAGTTAATTGTATTAAAGATTGTTTGCAGAGTTTAAAAAAATCAATGCATTGAAAATAAGCTACTGGTTCAATTGACAATATTACGCAAATATGTTTTTCCCACTGAATATTGATCACTATCATTTATTTGTCCCAATTTACGTGTTAACATGCAGGAAAAAAATGGAAAATTAAAGTCTGAGATTTTTACAGAAAAGGTGAGTAAACGTGAGACAGAGGAAAACTGGAAATTAACTCCCAACACAATACCTATCCTGTGCAGGCTAGGTGCACATTGATGTCACGTCAATTGTCCAAGGCTTACTGTCAGAAGTTCATGGGAGAGACCCGGTGTTATTGGATAACTTCATGAGATCACTGGCAGATTCACCACCTGTGCTCCGCACTGTCCCAACTCACTGAATTTTAGGCACCCGGCACTCCACTTGTTGTGTGCTTTGCTCCTCTGCAGTCTGCTGTTGTTGTCACTCGATGCTGGGGATTGGCTGAAATGATCTGCCAAACAGAGAATGTTGCGGATTTTAAACCAGGAATGGCTGTTTGTACTGAAAGTGGTGTTTGTAAAGCAGTGGACCATTATTTTATTGCTGAAAGCCTATGCATGCCAAATTAACGAATAAACTAGATTAACACATGTGTCCTGCAATAATGGTAACCATGCTAATTGCATCAACCCACATCACTTAAGAACCAATTTTATTCAGGTTGGCTTCGGAGAACACACCCAGCATATGGATTGTCCTTCCTCAGCACTCTTAAGATTATTATCCTGACAGCCAAATAATGACATGCATTTCAAGGAAGACCATGGTGTTGGTTTCAAATGATAATCTGTGAAAATTGTAGATCACAAATGAGATATGTCAGTCTACCACAGCGGTTCTTAACCTGGGGTGCAAGCACCCTCTTGGAGAGCGAGATCCCCTTCCCGGTGATGCGAGACAAGGCTAAATTATTTTTAGATGGTAAATAATCGAAAACACAAATTAAACACGGGCACGTAAGTACAACTACTTTGTAACATGAAACCTAAGCATTTATTAACATTAATATTTTTAACGATTGAAAAGCAGGCTGCAGTAAAATATTAAGAACCACTTGTCTAGAGAATATGGCCAGCAGTAAATTAGCCTTCCCCACTTAGAATAGTCAGCTTTACTTTGTTTTTGTTCATTAACACTAATGTTAGAACTCACACTGCAGCCACAGTAAAGTCATATTTTTTAATGAATTTAACCCAACATCAAAGTTTGTAGTAACATTCACTCCTCTTGTATTATTAGGCAATTTATTGATGACTTGCTCATAACCCTAATGAAAAGACAGTTAATTGTATTAAAGATTGTTTGCAGAGTTTTAAAAAATCAATGCATTGAAAATAAGCTACTGGTTCAAGTGACAATATTTCGCAAATATGTTTTTCCCACTGAATATTGATCACTATCATTTATTTGTCCCAATTTACGTGTTTACATGCAGGAAAAGAATGAAAAATTAACGTCTGAGATTTTTACAGAAAAGGTGAGTAAACGTGAGACAGAAGAAAACTGGAAATTAACTCCCAACACAATACCTATCCTGTGCCGGGCTAGGTGCACATTGATGTCACGTGAATTGTCCAAGGCTTACTGGTAGGAGTTCACGGGAGAGACCCGGTGTTATTGGATAACATGAGATCACTGGTAGATTCACCACCTGTGCTCCGCACTGTGCCAATTAACTTAATTTTAGGCGGCCGGCACTCCACTCGTTGTGTGCGTCGCTCCTCTATTGTCTGCTGTTGTTGTCACTCGATGCTGGAGATCGGCTGAAATGGTCTGCCAAACAGAGAATGTTGCGGATTTAAACCAGGAATGGCTGTTGGTACTGAAAGTGGTGTTTGTTGTAAAACAGTGGACCATTATTTTATTGCTGAAAGCCTAAATATGCCAAAATAATGAATAAACTACATTAACACAAATGTGTTCATGCAATAAATGGTAACCATGCTGATTGCATCAACCCACATCACTTAAGAACCAATTTTATTCAGGTTGGCTTTGGAAAATCACACCCAGGATATGGATTGTCCTGGCTCAGCACTCTTAAGATGATTAGCCTGACTGCTAAATAATGACGTGATTTCAAGGAAGACCATGGTCTTCTTGGTTCTTTCGGTAACGTCACGTAGAAGGGAAATAATAAAATAATAAAAATAAAACAAAATATACAAATATTATGTTTTATTTTTATTATTTATTTATACATTTTATTTTATTTTCTCTTCTATGTGACTTTACCGAAAGAACCAAGAAGCTGAATCCCTGCAGTGACGAAAGCTTTAAATCGAAAGTATGCGATCCTCTGCTGATTTTGTATGTTTGCCCACTGACAACGAAATGATCTGTCTATAATTTTAATGGTAGGTTGATTTGAACAGTGAGAGACAGAATAACAACAACAAAATCCAGAAAAACGCATGTCAAAAATGCTATAAATTGCTTTGCATTTTAATGAGGGAAATAAGCATTTGACCCCCTCTCAATCAGAAAGATTTCTGGCTCCCAGGTGTATTTTATACAGATAACGAGCTGAGATTAGAAGCACACTCTTAAAGGGAGTGCTCCTTATCTCAGCTTGTTACCTATATAAAAACACCTGTTCACAGAAGCAATCAATAAATCAGATTCCAAACTCTCCACCATGGCCAAGACCAAAGAGCTCTCCAAGGATGTCAGGGACAAGATTGTAGACCTACACAAGGCTGGAATGGGCTACAAGACCATCGCCAAGCAGCTTGGTGAGAAGGTGACAACAGTTAGTGCGATTATTCGCAAATGGAAGAAACACAAAAGAACTGTCAATCTCCCTCGGCCTGGGGCTCCATGCAAGATCTCACCTCGTGGAGTTGCAATGATCATGAGAACGGTGAGGAATCAGCCCAAAACTACACGGGAGGATCTTGTCAATGATCTCAAGGCAGCTGGGACCATAGTCACCAAGAAAACAGTTGGTAACACACTACGCCGTGAAGGACTGAAATCCTGCAGCGCCCGCAAGGTCCCCCTGCTCAAGAAAGCACATATACATGCCCGTCTGAAGTTTGCCAATGAACATCTGAATGATTCAGAGGACAACTGGGTGAAAGTGTTGTGGTCAGATGAGACCAAAATGGAGCTCTTTGGCATCAACTCAACTCGCCGTGTTTGGAGGAGGAGGAATGCTGCCTATGACCCCAAGAACACCATCCCCACCGTCAAACATGGAGGTGGAAACATTATGCTTTGGGGGTGTTTTTCTGCTAAGGGGACAGGACAACTTCACCGCATCAAAGGGACGATGGACGGGGCCATGTACCGTCAAATCTTGGGTGAGAACCTCCTTCCCTCAGCCAGGGCATTGAAAATGGGTCGTGGATGGGTATTCCAGCATGACAATGACCCAAAACACACGGCCAAGGCAACAAAGGAGTGGCTCAAGAAGAAGCACATTAAGGTCCTGGAGTGGCCTAGCCAGTCTCCAGACCTTAATCCCATAGAAAATCTGTGGAGGGAGCTGAAGGTTCGAGTTGCCAAACGTCAGCCTCGAAACCTTAATGACTTGGAGAAGATCTGCAAAAAGGAGTGGGACAAAATCCCTCCTGAGATGTGTGCAAACCTGGTGGCCAACTACAAGAAACGTCTGACCTCTGTGATTGCCAACAAGGGTTTTGCCACCAAGTACTAAGTCATGTTTTGCAGAGGGGTCAAATACTTATTTCCCTCATTAAAATGCAAATCAATTTATAACATTTTTGACATGCGTTTTTCTGGATTTTGTTGTTGTTATTCTGTCTCTCACTGTTCAAATAAACCTACCATTAAAATTATAGACTGATCATTTCTTTGTCAGTGGGCAAACGTACAAAATCAGCCGGGGATCAAATACTTTTTTCCCTTACTGTTTCGAGAATATGGCCAGCAGTAAATTAGCTTTCCCTATTTAGAATATCCAGTTTAACTATGTTTTTGTTCATTAACACTAATGTTAGAACTCACACTGCATCCACAGTAAAGTCAGATTTTTTATTGAATTTAACCCAACATCAAAGTTTGAAATAACATTCACTGCTCTTGTATTATTAGTCAATGAGTTGATAATGGACTGCTCATAACCCTTATGAAAAGAAAGTTAATTGTATTAAAGATTGTTTGCAGAGTTTAAAAAATCAATGCATTGAAAATAAGCTACTGGTTAAAGTGACAATATTACGCAAATATTATTTTCCCACTGAATATTGATCACTATCATTTATTTGTCCCAATTTACGTGTTTACATGCAGGAAAAAAATGAAAAATTAACGTCTGAGATTTTTACAGAAAAGGTGAGTAAACGTGAGACAGAGGGAAACAGGGAATTAACTCCCAACACAATACCTATCCTGTGCCGGGCTAGGTGCACATTGATGCCACGTGAATTGTCCAAGGCTTACTTGCAGGAGTTCACGGGAGAGACCCGGTGTTATTGGACAACTTAATGAGATCACTGGCAGATTCACCACCTGTGCTCCGCACTGTCCCAACTCACAGAATTTTAGGCACCCGGCACTCCACTTGTTGTGTGCGTTGCTCCTCTGCTGTCTGCTGTTGTTGTCACTCGATGCTGGTGATTGGCTGAAATGATCTGCCAAACAGAGAATGTTGCGGATTTTAAACCAGGAATGGCTGTTTGTACTGAAAGTGGTGTTTGTTGTAAAGCAGTGGATCATTATTTTATTGCTGAAAGTCTAAGTATGCCAAATTTACGAATACACTACATGAACACAAATGTGTCTTGCAATAAATGGTAACCATGCTAATTGCATCAACCCACATCACTTCAGAACCAATTTTATTCAGGTTGGCTTCGGAGAATCACACCCAGGATATGGATTGTCCTTCCTCAGCACTCTTAAGATTATTATCCTGACAGCTAAATAATGACGTGCATTTCAAGGAAGACCATGGTGTTGTTTCAAATGATAATCTGTGAAAATTGTAGATCACAAATGAGATATGTCAGTCTACCACAGTGGTTCTTAACCTGGGGTGCACGCACCCCTGGAAGAGCGAGATCCCCTTCCTGGTGGTGCGAGACATGGCTAAATTATTTTTAGATGGTAAATAATCGAAAACACAAATTAAACACGGGCACGTAAGTACGACTACTTTGTAAGATGAAACCTAAGCATTTATTAACATTAATATTTTTAACGATTGAGAAGCAGACTGCAGTAAAAGATTAAGAACCACTTGTATAGAGAATATGGCCAGCAGTAAATTAGCCTTCCCAACATAGAATAGCCAGTTTAACGATGTTTTTGTTAATTTAAACTAATGTTGGAACTCACACTACATCCACAGTATAGTCATATTTTTTAATGAATTTAACCCAACATCAAAGTTTGTAGTAACATTTACTGCTCTTGTATTATTAGGCAATTACTTGATAATGACTTGCTCATAACCCTAATGAAAAGACAGTTAATTGTATTACTTCACATATTGCAATTTTTAAAAAATCAGTCATCCTCACAGTTGCTTTTGGCTTGCTACCAAAAACAATCACTGGGTCTCACACTTCTGCGGCCGTCTGGAACGCTCTTCCATCCGATATTAGGAAGCCACTGGAGCTATGCACATTTACATCTATATATAAAACTCTATTATTTAGAACTGCTTGTCGTTGTGTTTAGTTTGTTGTACTTCCATGTGCAAAAAAGATCAACATACATACAGCAGCTGCCAGTGCACTGCATTAATTGGGGTCTGAGTGTGTTATTTACAACAGATGAACCACAATCAACGTGAGATTCCATTGCATGGCCATGAGACACTCAGTCTTGTGACAAGCCGTGAGTCTCAAGCATAATCTTTAAAACTTGACTGCACATATGGAGTAGTGGTGGAGGCTGTGGAAGTTTGCCGACACAATAATAGGTAGTGGTGGGTGGGGAAACTTGCAAAGCAATGCATTATATAATACATGCTCCACTGAATTTAGATGACTGTATTCATCGCCCGATTCATGTGTTAATGGCTATAACCATGAGGAGCGTGTGAAGGCAGAACAGAGGGCAAAATAAGCTGAGGTAAAATCCACGCTTTACAATGCAGTCAGCGACATTTCAATTATTGATGCAGTCTCATCTGATCACAGTGTAGTAATATTCAACATATTACCAATGATGCATAGCAATAGGTAGATGTAGATTGCAAGACTTTGCAACCATTACTACGAATTTTGCTTTACTGTACTCCTAAACCGACCACCACCTGATCTGCTCTAAGCAACTTGCTTATGGATTCTATTGTTTGCAGACTGTAACATTCATGTACATATTCCATTACATTATTCAGTACGAGACGTCATTGCCATTCTTCAGTTGTTTGTGCTCAAGTAGCATGTTCAAGGCCCTTCTCACCATCGGACATACTCTGGAATAACTGTGCTCCATTGGCTTCCCAATCAGCGACATTTCTATTAGTGATGCAGGCTCATCTATTCACTGTGCAGTCATCTCCAAAATTTCGTTACTTTGTTCACTCTGCACACATCAACGCCAGATGTCTTACCATATGCTAAATACACTATGCAATAATTACTGAGGAATTTGCCCTTTATCGCCTCTTTAATGAGATTGCTTTTTATACAGAAAGTGTATATCCCTTAACTCATCTCAAGACCTAACTGATTTCTGTCACCAAGACCTCCCCATGGCAATCAGAATAGCTATGGACGACGAAATCAATGATTCTTAATTCTGAGCGAGTCTGGAGAAAGTCATGTTTTGCAATTTATCGACAGCTCTTTAATATTCTTGGTTTTTTCGGTAAAGTCACGTAGAAGGGAAGTAATAAAATAATAAAAATAAAACATAATAAAATAATTCTCACGACGTTTCGGCTACCACGCAAGCAGCCGTCTTCAGGTAAAGAATGAGACACTGCCAAGCTAGGAGCTTATATATAAGCTGAGTTGGGGGTGGAAGAAGAGCGCCTTAACAAAAGAATGTGCATATCAAGAGGAATTTTGCATATTCATGGGAAATGCGTAGGAGGGTGGCGGGGGGGTTTCAAAGTCATATTATGCCCATGCATTATGCAGGATCAGCAGCACCAAAGGGAGGGGGCAGGGGTAGCATTAACAAAGGGAGGGAATGTTAATAGTATGTAGAAGCAATGAAACATGTGAATGGGAGAGGGTGGCAGGATACCCGCAGCGGAGCAAATAATGCATTCCCTGTGGAGAACACAAGATACACAGTTAATGCCAGTGAGTGGACTGCGGTCTGAAAGTCACCGTAAACATGAACAACAATCAGTTAAGATCCGAAATGGTGTATTACGTCCTTCCAATGATTGCTGAGCCAGAATCCATCTTCTCGGTTGAAATTGTCTCTGTGTTTGTATATGTGGATCGCCTCATGAACGAATCTCTCATGGTAGCCAGATGGCTTGCAGAGAACCTCTGTCTTGGAGAAGTCAATGTCCTGTGAGCCCACTGAATTGTAACAGTGATCTGCCACGGCTGAGGTGTTTGTCCTACCGTGTTTCAGGTCTGCTTTATGTTCATGGATGCGGTCCGAGACATGTCGTTTGGTTTCTCCAATGTAACTGCTACCACAGAGGCAACTTAGTTTGTAGACGCCAGGGTACTGTATGTCTGGAACCACGTCTTTTACAGACGGGACCAGATCACGGATTTTTGTACTGTGTTGAATCGGACCTGAATCTTGTGTTTAATCAGGATTTTGGAGATCTTTTTTGTGACCCCAGCAATGTAGGGTAAGGTGATGGTTTTGAAAGGCTCCTCAACAGGATCCTTCTTGATGGTTGGAGTGATGGCTTTGCGGATTGTGTAGTCGGAGTAACCATTGCTTAAGAGCTTGGCGTACGTGTTTGAGTTCACTGGCAATGTGTTCCTGGTCGGAGATGCATTGGGCTCTATGGTATAGAGTCTTGATGAGGGAGTTCTTCTGGGATGGATGGTGGTGGGAATCCGGTTTTAGGTATTACTTCCCTTCTACGTGACTTTACCGAAAAAACCAAGAATATATATGCATTGTCATTGAAACTGATTGGTCCACACCAAGGGACGGCTTTTTTTGAGCCTCGACCCAATTGGTGCTCCACCAGAGGACGCCAATTGGTGCTCGACCAGAGGACGCCAAAAGGCGTACAGCTCACACATTATCATAGTGTGTTTTTGCGGTTGGGGGTTGTGAGGGGTCCTACGATCCCTCGCAAACACTCCCAATGGCCGGGGGGGCTACGGACGTACTGGCCTGCAACGGCAGACATGCAGACCTCGGTGAGGGACTCTGGGGTCACCCGCGTCCCTCACGGAGGTCCGCACCTCGGCTGAGAAACGTATATAAGGCAGACCTCTGGAGAGGTCCTGGCAGTTTAAGACGACCAGTTGGAGCAAGAAGACCTGCTAGAATAGGACCCTGGACCCCTAGCTTCGCCGTCTTTTTAAGGGCTGAAGCTCTGTGAGGCCAGTGGTGGACCCTGGGTCTCCCATAGGATATTATAGCCAGAGGACCTGGAGCACAGCCGGGGCAGGCATGTTACGTAGGAGGCGTATAATATACCGAGTGGAAGTACTCGAGATAAACTGTACGAGGAGTTATGTTTAGTAGTTAGGGCGCGTGTATATAATAAAGACGTGCCCCCAACAAAGTGTCTCCGGAGAAAACACGACACAGAAATGAATCCTCGTAAGGTTTCAGTTTTGTTGCCAGAAAAAAGGGGAAAACTCCTATTATTAACTCCTATCATTTTTCATTGCTGGAGGGTTTGCCCCCCTCCCTACCTTAAAATACTGACTCCGCCCCTGAGTGTGTGACAGTGTCAAGTTTGTATTTGCAGTAAAGTCTTTAATTCTATTGAGCACGGAGGTTATATCAAAACGGTAGTTTATTTTTGTTTTCCTCTGGAAGTCTTTGTAAGATTGGAGTCAGGAAGTTATCACAGCACACGTGCAGCTGAAGTCGGAACTTCATACCAGCATTCAAGGACATCTGTGCCTTGCTTCACACCTCTAAGTTGCAATTGAACATTAATTTATGCATTTGTGCATAACACAAATAGTATTTTTTTCAACACCCTTTGCTATGTCAGCTGAATTTAGCTTTCATAAATAGTCATTTTGAAGCCAGACAGCCGAAATCGTGTGCTCGGAGTTTTGGGTTAACATTCATTTTGAAGATACTAGGGCTTCCAGGCATGTTTATAACCATTTGCCCTCTCATTGTGTGCAATAACAGCCCGTGTGATGAATTTGGGACACTTTTTCACTATCATGAATATATGTATAAGTATAGACGTGTAAGTCACGTGTGACTATATATGCATTGATACTGATGTGTAGATGGTGTGGATATATTTTTCTGTCTGCAGCTGTCGCTTCCTCTGCAGAATTGGTCTGATGGAGCAAAGGCACTCGGCGCGGCTCGGTGCAAAAAGGCAACAATGCGACCTGCGTGCCAACAGCACAGATCGTACTGAACATTTGACACAGCACCAGAGAACTCAAACAGCAGAGAAACCCGTCAAGTGCAGTGTGTGTGGGAAAACGTTTGCACAGTCATCTACTCTTGTAAAACACCAGAGAACACACACAGGAGAGAAACCCTTCAAGTGCAGTGTGTGTGGGAAGGCATTTTCACAGTCAGCTACTCTTGTAGCACACCAGAGAATACACACAGGAGAAAAACCCTTCAAGTGCAGTGTGTGTGGGACGGCGTTTGCACAGTTATCTGCTCTTGTAAATCACCAGAGAACACACACGGGAGAGAAACCCTTCAAGTGCGGCGTGTGTGGGAAGGCGTTTGCACTTTCATCTACTCTTGTAGAACACCAGAGAACACACACGGGAGAGAAACCCTTCAAGTGCAGTGTGTGTGGGAAGGCGTTTGCACAGTCATCTACTCTTTTAAAACACCAGAGAACCCACACGGGAGATAAACCCTTCAAGTGCAGTGTGTGTGGAAGGCGTTTGCAAAGTCATCTTCTTGTATACACCAGAGAACCACACGGGAGATAAACCCTTCAAGTGCAGTGTGTGTGGGA
>NW_024705061.1:0-5981 GCF_018977255.1 Callorhinchus milii
AAGCGTGCGACCAAAGCAAAGCATTTCCAAGAAATTATTTCCACTCGGATGGAACCGCGAGCCCTTTTTACCCCTTAACATCTGTAGAGGAAGCAGGGGCTAGGGATAAAGGCCATTACGACTGTAAGTTATCAAGCTCCCAATTTCAATTAGACCTGACATTCTGCCACATCGTATCAACCCAGGAATCCTGTGACATTTCTTCCACCCCCTGCTCCCTCCACCGCCCGCAACACTTCCGTTCGGCACAACCCGGATCACCTGGCGATAAGCAGTAATGCCCCCTGTCCTTTATTTAAATATAGTTCACAACATTCGTGCTGCGGTGTGGTTTACCTTTGTTATTTTAATACTAGGCGATCGGTTACTGATCGACTGTTCTATGCACTCGGGTGCGTCCATGATCGTTAAACGGAAGAAAAAAATATCAAAGGATAACGAAAACACAAAATCAATGTACTAGACATGTTTTTCAATATACATATTCAAAACATCTGTTTTATATCCTAGCCCTTATTTGAACCCACGTTCACTCTGTTCAAGTTCATATGACACTTAATGGTCCAACCGCGATGACGAGTGTATACGCACAGCATGGGAAGACACTTCACCACTGTCGTTATTACCACCGCCTTATAAAGTACAAGAACAACGAATAGTGCCATCGTTCAAGAAGCAATGACCATTATTTCTGAAGCCCATACCCAGCAATGTCAGTCCGCTACTGGTAAGGCAGGTTACTCACGTACTAAAATGATAGTGGTAAGGTGTGTGTGTTTTTATATATATAATTGCCTCCCAAGTTGGCCATCGATGCTTGGACTTGTGTGCACCGTAGCTTGGTGGACAGTATTGCTCACAGGCGATCAACCTTCAAATGTCATCTGCTGTCAGGCTTGAACCCTGCCAGCACTTGAGCATCTCTGTGGGGAACTGGGCGGTGCGTGGGGGCTTCTCCCCCAGTGCCCATTAACTGCAGATCGGCCGCGTTGATATACGAAAAAAAACGGTGCACTTTTCTGTAAACACACACTTAATGATTTCAATTTCTTGGAGCGAAAGTTTTTTCGCTGCTGCAGGTATCAGATGAGGTTGTTGCTGAGCCATGGGACCCGAGGACCCCACAGTGGAGGCTTTTGTGGACATTTCATAAGTCTCCACTGTTAGTAGACTTTAATTATTATTCCTTACGTGTCAATGGCTTCAAGGGAAATGGTGCAAACGTAAAAACAAAATTTAATTTGTGCACAGTCGCGCCTACCCACCAATAATTAACCCTTTCATCTCAAGAGCTGTATGATGAGGCTCGTAATCTCGCCTTGCTTTTACTTGTGAGGCAGTGGTAATGACAATGGTTTCAAGTATGATCAGCGTGTACATTAACACCACTGCCAATGTAATCCATACATCGGTACATTGGATTCTCCGTAAAGGAGAAAACGCTCACGCTTACACTACAATGCCTTCGTGTGACTCCTTTTTTCCTCTTCCAACAGATCTGTCGTGTATGGACGACCCATTTGGCCCTTGCATTTTGATTCTTTATCTCCCTTAACCTTCCTCGAGTAATATTGTCTGTGCTGAAGGGCACAGCCGAAAATACAAAAATGATGCTTACTTAGATGCAAGTATGTAGCCAACCCGGGTGATGCTCAAGTGCACATGTACTACCATTGCAGTTAAATTAAAGGTCGAAAGGTAAATGTGCAGGCCTGATATTGCCTGCTCGCGCCACTTCTGGCATGAGTTCCTTCACTTAGAAGGAAGTCTGGAGAACAGCTATAGAGAGACTATTGGCCTACTCTTCCATCTGGCCAGATGTCTAGGAAGAGGTTCCAGACTAGGAGCACTCAGGCTGGCTTGACCCCGTCATGCAACCTGCCGATGGACAAACTGCAGTGTGTAGCTATTTATTCTGCTGGGTGGACGGATGCATTCTAACTAAAACGTGGAGCAAAAATTGTGGCCATAGTTGAATAAGTGTCTCGTGTAGTGTGTAGTGGGTTTGTTAGTTTGTCAAAAGGACCTCTACAAGTAGGGTTCTAGAGTGGCTGGATCAATAGCCATGTGGATATTCCCTCGACTGCAATTGTTGTTGGATACGTAGCCAACTCTTTAGTCGGTGAATTCGAAGCAACAGTAAATGCTTTGCAACGAAAACAAATAATCGTTCTGCAGTCGGGGGGTAATGTTGCTATAAAAAATCACGAATGAGTAATGTGTAGGCATTTTTTAAAATAATTTGGCGAATATGGACCATGACATCGGCACACAGTGGACTTACTCTTGTGAATGGTGTCATGGATCTTTAACGTTCACTACGAGGCAGATGGTGTGCATTATTATTACGTTTATGACGCCCACGGTAAAAACCAGGGTGGCTGCTGAATTCGAACCGCGAACCTCCGCAACAAGTGGTGAAGGCGCTACCCCTGGGCCGCGCCGCCGCTACCGACCCGGTCACCTAAGAGTTCAACTCCTGGCCATGGCTAACATCAGGCGCTCGTGATATCTGAATCGGTCCTGGTAAACCAACTCCCCAAACCCCCGCACCCTCTGGATCCCCCAGAAGGCTCCGTGCCTTGCCCACAGGTCCAACTGATAGAATGGGCTGCTACCCCGAATTTCATTGTCTACCAATCTCCCAGCGGCACGCGCCCCGTGACTCATTCAATGTCACTACAATTCCACACGTTAGAACTGTCGGTGATACTGCTGACCCAGAAGTCTGATCGATGTGACCTGCGCATCTCGAATTGAAGATCTCCCTTCCCTAGAATGATACAGAACCGTCAAGGATTCATATGCGTGTGAAGTAATTTGCTCCGATTAAAGGTTATTAGTGGGGCATTGCACGTGGAATAAGTGTACAACCTAGGTACTGCTGTGTAGTTTTGTAGCCTGTGTGTGCGTGTATATAAATAGACACACGACAAATTAATAGATTGTTCAGAGTGTAATTTGGTCAACTTTTCCACAAAAAAATAAGTGGGTCATGACCTAAACAATTACTATATTCAATAAGATATTTGTATTTCAAAAAACATATCGAGTGCATATTGGCTTACATTATATGGGATGCACCCATTGCAATTACTGTTATGGATAATTAGTTTAAGCAATTAAAATGTCAAATCGTTATCAAAATACGCAAATGCACTTGTGCGGATTTTTGCTTATTAGAGCTGTTTTATGGAACTTTGGCTTCATAGGAAGGATTCTTTTAATCTGGTTCTTAGCATGCTGTGTTGACATTACGAGGACATCCTTAAATACGTGTCTTTGGCCCTCCTGCTGTTTCAAAAAGCAGATTACCCCCTCCAGTGTCATGTCGTTAGCGGAATCCTTTCATCTTACTCCCTCGGTTGCAGCTTTGACCATTTGAAGTCAGAATGGGCCAACATAGTTCGTTTTTACTCAAGTCCAAAACATAACCTATTTTTTTTCGATTGCCTTTAAATACATTTAAGAATAAGTGAGGCATACATTGGTTTAATATATCTGTGCGACTGTGCATGGGTTAATTATTAGCACTGTTAATGCTTCTAAGGTTATATATTGGTTGTAATTTTTTGGGACAAGAGCAATTATAGTTGACTTACCCTGAAATGTATTTATAAAAAATCACAGAATAAGTAAACACAACCATGTTTGCAGAAGCAATCGCATAATTCGGCAATTAGTTTTTGTTTATAATTCCAATTAACTCAAGGTACTATATCAAATATAGTTTCAGAAAAAAACTACATCAGTAAAACAGATCATTTTAAATGTTGTCATGTGAAAGACACTTCGAATTCAACTATAATAGGAATTAAAATTTCAACTTGTATTTGTTTTGCCCCGTATTATTAAACATTAAACATTATATTTTGACTTTACTAATATGCACGGAGGTTCCGTCTGACTCTGTCTTGCTTATACGATGTATGGACAATTTTCATGACACAGAGTAGCACAATTACTTGCTCCATAATATGCCTACGTATTGTGGTTTTCCTTCCATTTTGATGTGCGTTTTATTGTAACAAAAAAAAGTTCTCATATCGCACAATTCTGTGCAATAATACAATCAGTTTTAATAAATTGTCTGCGCACATGGTCACTGTACAAGTAAGCACTTGCAACATCATTGCCACGATGTTGCCTCCTACGTAGTCAATGAAGTTGTGTTTTTTTACATGTTCACTGTGCAACCCAGCAAAAGCCCACACCTTGACATTGAGAAACCGACAAACTCCACCCAAAATTCAAGATTTGATGACGGAGACTTTTGTTGCCTCCGAAACGTCGTGATTTTTTTAAATTGTTTTATTTTTTATTAATTTATTTTTTTTTACCTACGTGACTTTACCGAAAGAACTAAGAGTATACACTCCACCCAAAAGTTGCCATTACAGGTAGCACATACAAAATGAGAATTGTATAAGTTAAAGGTGCACCCCAGCAATTCATTTCTCGTGCCATTACCGCCAAAAGAGCCTCCTCTTGAAGGAGTTATTGAGAGCCCCTATACGTGAGGATTTGGCCTACTCTTCCACACTGGCCAACCGTCCAAAGGGACGGAAATCGCTACACCTTACCCTACCGCAAGCAAACGTGCCAGTCGACAAACGGCCCATTTATACGACTGGGTGGACAGAGGCAGGGGATTTAAGAAAGTTGCCCCGTTGTTACAACTCGGCTCGCTAGGAGTTTGAAATCGCGTGCGGGAGGGGGGTCACTGGATGTTGATTAGTGTATTACATTGACATGTGAATGGTGCTTATAACAAAGTGGCATTGCTTAGTTATCTTGTTAACTCTGGAGCTGCACAGACGTTGTGCATTTGAAAACTCAATTTGAGGTTTATAGCGTAATGAAACTGAACCCAAGCCCTGGTCAGAGGAGAACTGCTCAACTCATGGACTATGTTAACGTTTATACTCTGTGTGCACTTTATTCAAGCTTCAACTTTTGAGTGTGTACACACGAACAGGACACCCCCCCCCCCCCGTCACTAAAGTCTCCGAAGCTCTAAACGTGGATATTTGTGTTTGCGATTACTTTAATTGTGAGGATTGTTTAAAAACAATGCAAGATTAATCGGAGAATAATAATAAATTGGCTTGATACGCAATGTCAAAATATAGTCAAGTCGAGTCAATTTGTTTATGGTGAACACGTGGGTTCTTTCTGGCACAAATCTGCCACCCAAAGTGCAAGATTATATATATTTCTATTAAAACGAACATGATTTAGGTTCCATCCTCACATTTCACGTCACATTAAGTGACAGCACTTCCACAATTTACCCGCCAAAGGTTGTATCACTCGCATCACGTGATGTCACTTCTGTTCGCACAAAGGCACGTGAAATGATTACATGATGTGACAAAGAGATGCAAAATGTTTCTTTAAAAAATAAAAATTACGTCTTTAATGTTTAAATCCAAAACTCATCCGTATGGCTCTCGGCCTCCCATAGGTCAACTCGGCAATGAATAATTCTTCGCTTCTGTTTCATGGACATCCGTGCTCGTGGATGCTCGAAAAGCACTTGCCCCCGTGGTATAAAAGGCTGTATTTTTGTGTGTATGTATATATATATACAGGGTGCTTAAAAAAAGTTAATACTTATATGAGACTATCGTTTTTAATGCACAAGGGACGGATAATACACTATAGCATGATAGCAAATGTACCTTAATAGCTTCAAAAAGCCAAAGAGTATCCACTTGTTCGCCATCATTGTCAACGCGTGCGTGGAATCTTCTCCAGGTGGTCTCCAGAGCCCGGAGACACATTTCTTGTGGTATCGTTGCAAATTCTCAGAGGTTGTTCACATTTTTAGAAGCACCCTGCATATCTCATAGAAAAAGATACACGTGTCAATCTGGCCCTTTGGTATAGCTGACCTTTTCTTCATGAAAAACTGACAATACAGAGAGCGACTCATTCATACTTGAGGGGTGGGAAGGGTGGGATGCCCAGTGATGTCA
>NW_024705061.1:6011-80085 GCF_018977255.1 Callorhinchus milii
CCAACGGATCACTAGTATAACGTTCCTGGCGTGAGAAGGCCTCATGAAGACGTAGGCGATATAGGCATAACTAATTTACTGATCGTGTTAACGCGCTACGACTCTTCAACAAATTAAGAGAGATGGATCAGCACGGCGTGATTGCTAACAATCGTGGTGAACGCCAGCCCACCACGAGCTTATCTGCATCCGAATTGCACATTATCACCACCTAGGCGTTACTGGTTATTTTGACCCTTAAGTGGGCTTATGGTATAACGGCTAGATTTGTAATAACACGAGGCAATACATCTTATGCCCGTGGACTAAACCGATCCGCAAATTAATGACAACTTGTCCAAGAAGTAAATAGTCACAGAACACGACTAAACCCGCTGTTGTCGCAACAAAGAGGTATACCTCCTTATTCCATGGTTTATTGCCGCTGGCTCATGCTCTAGGTGCGTTGGCAGTCACGTTACTTCAGGAAAGAAGCCAGCGCACGCTCTGAAGGAGTATCCGCCTCCAAATTCTCCGCCGGATCGAACTGCCGATTGGCGAACTTGAGATGTCATCTACGGGCGCGACACGTATAAGTTTGTAAAATGAGCGTGGCCAAGGCTATCCTTTTTCGGGTATTTCAGGGCTCAGAGATAGTTTACAAATTTACCCAAAATGGTGATCACTTGTAGGTAGCCTCGGCCTCGCAACGAACGCCAGCGAGCCGTAAAACTCTTCCCTCTTCGCGAAGGCCACCGATCCTACAACACACGGTGTCCGCAGTATCAGGCTGAATTATATCCCGAACTAATCGATTTCCTAGAAAGCCGTGTACGGGCGGAATGGGCGTCTAAAATCAGGAAATTGGAGACCATACGTCTGGACCAGTAAAGTGATTTCTGTCTATACTACGGCGCTGGTTCTAATGTGCTCTGGAATCACAGGTTCAAAATAGGCAGCAGTTCACGAACTCAGAAGGAGTGCCCTCGGAAGCGGGACCCGCTTTCGTAACGCTTTCGGTTGGCCCGGCATCGGCCTGGCAGACTATAAGAACGGGAGATCAAGTGTTACAATTCGATTTGACAATTAGAAAGGAATTCAGATCAACGGCCGATCGTTCCCATGTCTAAACGCCGACAAATATAATGGGTACTAGTCCTTGCCCTGCAACTGAGACGGGGAACCTCCGTGACCCGGTTGCCAGCGACCGAACCGCAGTGTTAGTAGGCTAACATCAGTGAGTGAATTAGGTGACACACCGGACTGAGGTACCTAATAGTTAGGTGAGGTAGATGCAGACACATATGGTGCGATCTGAAGGCCGTGGAGGTGGCAGAAGCTGGGAATAGAAAGATCTGTCTGGAAACTAGCAATCCCCATGCGACAACCCTTGAGACTCTGACTCATACGACCTCAACTAGAGAGAATAGGTCTCGGCTACTCTTCATCGCAATTTATGCTAATCCCAACAGTAGACATGGAGCTCGGAGTTCACAGAGAACTTCGTTGCGTGCCTGAATCGGCCACGACCGATAGCCCACATATTAGCAGGCATTCGTGTGTTATAAGTGTCATCGCGAGCATCGTAAAGCCGTATCCTGCTACTTTATGGGCCCAGTCGAAATGGGGCAAGACAAAGAATATGATCGCAACATTCCTACGAAAGTAATACAGAACGGCAAAGGCCTCCCCATAGACCCGCAGCTCTCAATGAAACGCGACAGGTTAGCCCGTAACCCTCATTTTGAGGGTGTCTGCAAGGTTTCTAATTATGCGTAACAATCTTGTAAGCGGAGCTGCTCGCTTGTTACCATGTTGAGTAAAAGGACTGTCGGTACGGAGGAAGAGAGGATGAGAATAGTCCTATCATCTACGTCGCTTCGATTTCCGAAAAGGTTCAGTCGAGGGGGGGCCGCCACGGGCTATCCAAGCCCTGGGAATTCGAGGTGGATTAGGTCGGAATTCCTTATTACGAATCGGCCCGCCTGGCATCATGTAGGTTGGATCACCAACAATTATGAGCGAGCGGAAGCGCTCATAGTCATAGGGTGGCCCCTACCGGAATTTCTCTCGCTAACCGGAATCTAGCGAGGGATATTATGTCCTAATAAACGGCCACCAGCGGAAACGAAAGAGAATCGCTTAAGTTCAGTTTGATGGCAGCGACACTGGCACGGCTCGAGGGATGACGTCGATGACATCAGCTTACGCTCGGTGATAAGACTCCGTTGGAATGGGCAATCTTCCACAATAATATGGATCTCATTCTTCAAAGGTCTAGAGTAGCTACATCACTTTCTGCGTACATCGGTTCTTGTCGTCTTACCAACAGGTTTCAACATATGCTGAGCAGAGGGAATGGTAATACTTAAATGAGTACGGCGTCGGGCGCAAGGACACAAGTATGAAAGCGTTCAAAGGTTTAATTAGCTTAATCGGTCGTGAATCCAGGAGGCGATACACACAGATGTACGACAGCGGGATCGTCTGATGACGTGCAGTGACGCATTCGGTCGTTTCGAATTCCTGAAGTCTTTTAACCATAATACCGCTACATGAGCCGGATGGGTAGCAACTTAGACGCGGCACGTTCCATCAGACATGTACTATGTCCCTAACTATAACTGCGAGACATTTGGGTCTGCAACCTGCCAATTCATGACATTGGGAGAATTGGGATAGCAGATGCAATTAAGGAGTCAGTCTCGGCGTAGGCATGCCGGAAGATGTCGGATATAGAGCGCAAGACCTGCGTACAAAAGTAGTGCCTACCCGTAGCGTCACGCTTACTGTTTAGAGACTGGACCGTATTGCGTGACACTCTGGAGCCGAAGTAGCCGTAGCGCTCTGACAGACCGATGCAGAAGAAGTACGGGTTTCCATCGTACGTTGCCTTGTTCTGAGAAAAGTGATTCTAAAAGAGACGTTCAGATAAGGTACCGAACTACGAGCAGCTCTTTGATCCTACGTTGCAAGTCTGATCCCTGCTCCCCGGAACCCATACGTGCGGCGCTGGCAGAAGGGATGACATAAAATGGCGAAATGGGCCGGAAGCGATTGAGTCGGCGTTGTGGTACTTCTTTCCTGTATGTTACTTCGAGTGGGGAAGATCTAGGATTCGCAAACTAAGGAGGCGGAAGATGCAGCAGGTACGTGGATACAATAATGACTGGCTGTAGGTTGGAATCCGTTGACTTTTATTCACAACCGGGGTACGGATAGGGTAATTGGAGAGCGCAGTGACGTTATTCTTTCACGGCCTGTGAGGAAGAACCCCCTACCCTGTTTTGATACGTGAAGATGCAACTGACTTTTGATAGATATACAGACTTACAAATAGCATGTGGCTTGTAGAAAACCCCCGACGGACTACCGGAAAAGCGGGGTCCACATAGTCGAAGCCGGCCTGGCCGGGCATCATTTTTACAGTGTCGCGTTCCCTGGTGATCCTAATGCAATCGGGGGCTTAGAACACAAGACCAGAGATGTAACCCGAATACCTTGTAACTGATTGGGATAACGGGGTCGGCGGTCTATGCCGTACACGACGTCTATAATGTATGACTCCGAAGGCCCTCTTGCCCCTTCGCGATTAAATTGTAGCCTGATAAAGAAACCCTCGGTCCCTTCATTGCTAAGGTCGTATCACTCATTTTGAGTGGGCCGCCTATGGTTTTCGACGACAACATAGTCGGTAAACAACTAGGGGGGCGCTTATGATATCCGCTGGTAACAGTATTACCATGTAGGAGCTCGCACCGCGTCATGCCAGCAAGCACTACCGGTTTTGGAAGTCTGTCGAACCACAGTTGTGTATAAGACAGCTTTGGGATAACGAAACTCCCGAGCAGAACCCTTGACTGGAATGAAGGACAGCCAGGTTCGCGATAGAGCGCTATCGTTGATCGGTTCATATTGAGCTGAATTGGCGGGCGGCTCAGGTTCACACACTTAGACTTGAGGGTGGTGAGAACATTGTACCCATTATTGTAACGTCTCTTTCGGAAAAAGGTCTGATACTAGTCCAACAATCCAAACAAGTGCCCGACCGGTCAAACCAGACAGTTGACAACAAGCTGATCGGGACGTGGATACTGAAGAGTCCACTATCACTGATAGATTGTCAGACGAATGTGTCCCTTTATAGGCTTTTATAAACATAGTTCCACACTACCCTCGGTCGGTAGTCCGCCTACCTCCAGATTTCGTCCGGGCACGACTCCGCCACCTCCGTCTGTAATTTATGTCACTCCCGCGTTAACAGAGCAAAGCAGCATTAACCTGTTTGGCGTGAGATTAGGCCGTTCGCACCAGCAGGCAGTATACAGAGGGTCCAATTCAAACTTGAAAGTAACACTTTACTCCGCGCTCGCATTACTTAGGAATAAAACTGAAAACAGATTAGGCCATGCTTCTTGACCTTTAAGGCATCATGTATGGGCCCAAGTCCATTTGAAAGTAGTCATTCGGTGCAGACTAGAATTGTAGCTAGATCAACTTCGCAAGCGAATAACCGTTTTCAAGTTGTACTGGTGCATAGCGCCCCACGCGTAATGTCCGGCCATTGCGTGCGTAAGCCATCAACTCTCGGCGCCCTCTAATAGCAGCCGTGGTGTCGTCGTTCTTCGCGCAAGCACGGTTTGGTCAATAGTATCGCCTGACAAAAGATCACACTCTAACTCATTAAGGTTGCCCGTCCCCGTCGGGTCTTACCGAGAAATAGATACATACACGACTTGTGGCCGACTGGGAAGACTCGCACTACACACGACTCAAAAAAAGAGCAGACTTCTTGTGCTCCCCCACTAAAAGGTAAGAGCTTAGTTACAGGATTAGCGAATTGCAGAGCTTTATCTATAATAGGAGTGATGGCACAGGCTCAAACAAAGAGGTTCGACTAAAGCACAGGGCGATAGTCGCAGATCAGGCACGAGGCTTCCATAAACCTCACTGATTGCCTGCATTTGTGAGGTTGGTGTGGAGGGCTCCGGCAGTAACGCGAGCTCAACTAGGCCTCCTGGCCCGTGAACTATTGCAGAGTCAGCTCTCGAGGCTGAGCCTAAAGGGACAATGATAGGATGGGAGGGTGAGGGGCTCATGAACCCCGAGCAGCTACTCGATCGTGGTCAGCGTCTTCAATATTAGGTCCGAGTTCTACCTTGCGTCAAGAGCCCACTTGGAATAAGGTCGAAGCATACGAGCCAAACGAACGCCTCAGTCCTCCAACTTTCGATACAAGAATGAGCTCACCATGGTGTAAAAGACTAGATAACTGGGTTCCAGTTTCCATTCATGACTACTACTGGTTAGCTTGGGACTCCGTTGGAAACACTCGGGTCACCAAGGACCTGCGAGTATTCCGCGATATGCCGCGGCAATAAGCGGCTTAATGCGTACTTACGTTCGGACGACCTGATTGTCTGGTAGCTGCCCTGAAGCTAGATTAGTTAGTCGTAAGTGGCCACAACTATGGACCTCGCCCCCAGGTAGTCTAGTAGAGTATCATATATGTACCTGGTCTCTCGTAAAACGGAGAGGATCACCCTGCGAATCTTCATGATAGGAACAGAGTGGTAGTGACCAATAGGCAGGGCATGCACCGGAAAGGGTATTGTAGTTCGACCGGGATCGCCGCCGGCTTTTCTTACTTTACGACCAGACCATCGAACTGATTCTGTTTCTCAAATCAGCACACCATCATGATCTAAGGTCAGCGCGCGCAGTGCCACATATATGCGTGGCTATGTTATCACCCAGACGTACGCAAGCCTGGTCTTCTCATCGGTCATAAGCAAGTAGTGCGCGTTTCTACCCAGGCATGGCGCACTGTGTCTGAACGTTGGGCCTCGGTTGGTACTCTAGGAATATCTTTATTGGAAACCCGGGCCCATCTGAACTGCTGTAAAAGCTGAGCTCAGTCCCTGGTGCATCCCGCTAGGTTCAAGGTGCGGGCTTTACATAGACCAAATCATGCACTATGAGTAGTCACAGGCGATATATCCTAGTACAAACTTCATCGGAGATTTTCCTATCTACTATGACCGGCGCAGACAAAGCAAACGATTCGAGGAAAATGTAATCTACTTTCTGAGCGAGTTTGGTGATCCCCACCGTGTACGCCAAGGAGACATTGCTCCGTTCATCTTTCCAGAGTATATGTCATAGGTACCCGTCAAAAACTACGTCACGACGTTAGTGCAAATCTGCAGGAAGCCATGCAGGTGATTTAGAATTAACCTCTTCCGTCCTGGGACTTGTCCATTAGGGTAACCATATGATCATTAACATCGCGTTCCAACTTCCATCGGTGCAGCACTACCTATCCGGCCGGATGGTTATGCTTCGGTTCCACCACCACCTGTGCCTTTCGTCTTTTGCCGATTCACTTATCCGCTGAACCTAGTACGGCGTCTAGTCTACGGATGGACGAAAACAGAAGTACGGTAAGCCTGCCCCAAGCCATCCTAATAATTCCGATAACGCAGGCAAAATTACTTCTTTACCGCGCATGTGGTCTGACAGACAGTTATAAACATCTCTCTCGTACGCCTGCAAAATAGAGCCAATTTATTGGCGAGTTCAAGGGGACTACTCGACACCGTATTGCTGTCATACCAAGGGACGTAGTAACTCCATATTTCAAACAAATGGTCGTTCTTACCAGCAGTCTTCTCTCATCATTAATACTTGGCGCCACCAGGCCGCCATCTCGGCGTCGCTAGGGCAATTAATTCCAGGCATTTGTGGATGACAACTTCGCTGTGGCCTGTCGAGAGGGATCGCCATACTCATAGCTTGTTCTGAACTTCAGAGATAGACCGCGCGCCATATCGGCCCAGGCGCTCCTCAATGGAGTCGTGTGTACCCGCACGGTGGATCCCCTCGGGTTAACAGCTTTAGTGGCGTTGGTATCGACTGGATACTAGAATCCACCCGATAGGCCTCGAACAACGGATCCCAACGGCGTCAAGCACGTGAAAGAGTTCCATCCTCCAACCGGTGTTCAAACGAGGATAGTCGCCGTTGGACGTCAGTATGATTCCAGGACTTTCTATCCACGATAGTTAATACGACGACAACAATATACAGGCATAAACGAGCTACACCGCAACTCGTTGATAGCGAAACACACAAGAGTTTAGAACAATTCGTCCTCCACGTCGTAAGTATTGTGGCACGAAGTATAACAATGTCGGCTTAGGCGGGCGGGGCCTCAGAGGTCATGTACCGACACACGTCTGGATGCGTACCGTAAGTCCGCAGCGTCTACCCAGTCCATAGCTTGTAATCCCTGTGCCTGGCTACGATTAGCATTCGAAAGCATCCTTAATCAACGTGCAGTGGGGGTGGCATGGGCCTGAAGCGTAGGTTGATACGTTCGGCCAAGAGTAGAAAACGCACTTACGATGCGGGAGACCTAAGCATTTTTCCACCAAATCAGATGTGGAAATCTTACCGTATGTACCCGTTGATGGATGGCGCTTTAGTGAACCCATTACGAAACATGCCAGAAGGCGCCAGGTCCAAATCATCTGTCGATAGCGACGTTTCAGCGCATTTGCGAGGCCCCTCTATAAGAGCTAACTCTTTTTTCCCTGTGTGGTCGCGCACGGAGATGTGGCTGCGGTGTGCAGGCATGCGCCATGCCCACCCTCAGACCTGGTTCGTTTATTCCTGCTCGGCATAGTGGGCAACCAAACACTGAGGGGGACTCGTTTTTTAGAAACCAAGAGACAGTGTAAGCTACCTTCATACTGTGCGTCACCAAAAGCGAACTAACCTAATTTTTCCTCGAGGTCGGAAAATGAGAACGACCATGAGGCGATAGAAATAAATGGCGACAAAGAACGCGTGTTATAAGTTCATACGGTCTTTTAGATAGGCCTGGGTAGCGGTCGCCTGACCCTGGAGGTGTAGTCCTGACGGCGTAACAAAGATGGGAAGATATGAGGGTACATCAATGAGCTAGCCTAGGGAAGCACCCACGAGTTGACGATCTTGCCCGTTGTGCCCGCTGGGTAAATCTAGCCGGCGTAGCCTCGTTCCTTTCACAGTTACGTTTGATGAGTATAAGAGACAGGTGGGATGGGTTCGTGCAGCATGCATGGCTGGGCAGTTGCAATTTGTGTTCCACCGTTATTGTAGAATTCTTGCATGGGCGATGGTGGGGTGTGTAGTATCCTTCCAGTTCATGTGTACGCATTGTGGCAACAGCCAGGCGTGGTTGGCGTAACGGAAAACCAGTCGTGAAGCCCTGCACCGATTTCGCTGATAACATACGGATATTAGGAAGAGGACACGAGCATTGCTGAACAGTAATCCAGATAACTGGCCGGCAAAGCTTGTAGGGACTCTGTTGCTTCCAGGCGCCAAAGGACCGTGCGTCACACCACTTCCCTCATTTAATCCCTCCAAATTATACAGTATCGCAAGATAGATAATTTTTTACTTAGAGGCGCGGCACGCAGTGTATCATAATTCTCTAACGCGGGTTCGACCACGCGCCGTCGCGGTTTCCTGCCATAGAGATTTCCTTAAGAGCGCGCTGCTCGTGTAGAATCAAGATGCTACCTAGCAAATCAATGTGGGTAACGGCAAGTGTCAGAAGGTGATACGTTCCAAGCTAGGGACTCGATCTGTACTGACCCCGCCCAACCGTTTGTTACACTGACGCCCTGGTATATCGATTGAAACTTGTGCAAAACTCGACATGGTAGTAAACTTTAACGGGCCATAGGGTATAGGGGTCTGGAAGTAAGGACACTCGCCGGAACCATTAGCCGCGGGCTCATCCGCTGAGCTCATCATTGTGGAATAGTGACGCGTTCGTTGCCACCGTATACTGTGCACCACGGCTACTCCGATAAATAATATAACGCTAACATTACCCGAAGTCTCGAATTGTAGTCTCCGGCGTAGTAAGGTTCGGCGCTAAGTGAGTCTGCGCTTACCTCCTGCCAGACGCAACCTCGAGATCTCCTGGGCATACATGTAACGTTGGATCGAAGATAAGTTGTGCGCCCACTATCTCTGGGTCCCATAACCTAATTTCGTTCCTTGCTCCCCGACGATGACAGCACGACACAGGCAATTAATAGACTTGCTCGCCAGGTAACCGTATTCCCGACCTCGAATCACAATATGTCTCGCGCCGGAACGTACACAAAGAGGGCATAAGAAGTCGGTCACCTCTAGTCATCAACGGGAACGCGTCCATCTTGATCGTGCCCGCAGAATTCCTCTGCCGGCAATCCTGAAGCTGGAGAGTCAATGGCGGGTCAACAACACTATAACAATTACAATATTGTTGCTAAGACCGCAAAGACAAACGTTACCCTTTTGTCAGACACGCCCCGCATAGATGTGGAAAGAGATTACATCTCTAACCCAGCGCCATGTACCTGACTGTTCCGGCAATCGGATGAATTGCCCGGATTCCCCTAAATGACGGATTTCTTAGAGTCAGTTCTTCCCAGGCATAAGGGCTCTTCAGGTCTAGTCAGATGCTGCTTAGATGACCACGAGCTGATTGACAAGAATCAATTGCCACGCGTCCCTTGCTCAACTACTCAGGCGGGAGGGAGAACGTCCGGAGTGCCCATAAGTCGACCACAGGGATCATAGCGCCGCGAGAAATTGCGGCGATTCTCAAGCGGGGGTGTAGCCTCCCAAACGCGGGGACCGAACACGACAACCGTTCAGATACCAGTGACCTGGCTAAACTCCACTTGTAAGATCGACGCCAGGGGCTCCATTGGTTAATGACGGTAATTGCGCCCAAAGATAAGGCATACTTCGGGCCTGCGAAACACCGCGACGCCGTGTTGATACAAGAGTACTCCGGACGGAAGAGCTGAGTTGTCAACCCCTGAGAACTAACGAAGCTTTTAACTTGCTTCAAGCTAGTAGCCTGATAGAATCGGGTTTAGTTAATTAATTAGTGGGTTTCCGAGGACATAGGCCCACAACGTAGACCACATTTTTTTTAATAGCAAATTAGACAGGCCGATGGCGCGTTTGCTTTGCCTCAAAAATCGCCAGCAAACACCTTTTTATTGGCAATCCCACTGTGGTCGTCGTAGCACAACCTTCGTCCGTCCCCAATTCATTCGAGCCCTCGGTAGCTCCGGTGGCCGACCTTGCAAAGGTATCACTCACACAAGACCCAGGGGCTCGAGAGCTGTTTGCAGTTACGAAGGGAAGGCCTATAAGTCAGCAGTCGTGCTAAAGTCTAGTCGCTATGGCCATTGTAGGAAAGCACGGTTGGAACGAGTGATCGTAATGGCGTCGTGAAACGATACATTTTGACCTTCTCACGAAAAGCAGCGTGCAGTTGCGTGGCTGTGTGTATGCTCTCACGAGTGAAGCAAGCGCGAAAGTGCTCACTTGCCAAAAAATGCCAGCTACAGGCGAACCAATAACACGACTACCTGACTGCAGCAGTAGTCAACACTCTACGCCCACCCGGCCTGGTAGGCAATGCCCAATGCGAACGGCTGAAAATACCGACGTCCGGTATGTACATTCTGATCGTCACAGGTATACATACAATGAATATACGTAGACATATCGTCATTTAAGGTCAGGGCGGGCTACCGCCCGGTGCAGGATTTGGTTAATAGATAAGGAAACAAAAGGCCATGTCAGACGCCTGGGGTTCGGTAGCTGCCCGGGACACCCGAGCCTGGCACATACTAGAATCGGCTCGTCGCATCTGTTACCAGTGTTAGTAATGTTCCAGCAGTATGAAGCGGAGTTGTTGGACTTTGTTTAATTTACCCACTGAAGCAGAAAGGATTACATATCCGTCCATCGATCTTACTGGCACTCCTCGGAATTATCAGGTGGTGCCTTAGTTGGGGGATGCGTGCTACCGATATAACCGTTTCCTGGCCTAAGTCGGCGGTAAGACCTTCACCTAGCGAATTACCCAGGCGTTGTATGTCCTTTCGGCGCGTAATCTTAAACTACCATCATTTTTATCTAATCTGTTCTCCTGGGTACGATAGAGGATCGCAGTCCACCGTCGACGTGAAGGGTAGGATAGTATAGGATCGTGCTGTAGTGATGTTGGGATCGACGGGCTGCTATTGTACAGAGCGATTCCTCGGTTTGTGTGATGGAGCCCACTTCAAGTTGCGACCCGCATCAACGGTCTCAGAGCATCCGTTGCATGAGGCACCGACATTAGACAGATATTGGTCACCTTCGCCAAAGCATTAGCGTATTTACTGGTCAGTGGCAATTGAGGTGTTCTGCAAACATCATGTTTGAATCTGAGTGCAGGAACCGCTGCCACAGAAACGACCATATCACCGCGGCCTGAGTAATAGCCGACCCCACACCTAAGATTTAGGCATGACGGAGCTGTACCTGGAGTTATGGCGGAAACTGGAGAGTATCATATGTCAAAGCTAGGATCTAACATATTTGCTAATGTCTAGCTGAGCAATTGATTAGCTCTTAACGCACCTGGTATCCTGCACTAGGTCCGGAGTTAGCTAGGTACAGGTAACCGATATATATTATTTCTGACAAAACCACGACGTTGGTTTGACTTCCAAAGGGTGTAAATGCAGCAGATATTGGTATGAAGCGGTCTAACAGAGGCCGACTTCTGAACATATATGCCCGGCTCTGAGGTCACTGGTCATTGCCGCTCCCAGTATATTTCAAGAGAACGCTTTTCCACGCTCTGCACTCTGAAGTTTGCTGTGCCCCTGTGTACTTGTCGCGCAGACAGCCGTCTTTAAGAGCCACATTTTTCGTTAAATCGATTAGCTAGCATCTATCTGGAAATCCCCTCAGAGTTAAATCGGTTAAGCGACTCTGTACGGACCGTACTTTGAACTGCCGGGGAGGTCGGCCTACCTTCTCGGTACTGTTGACCCTACTCAATTGTGCGGGAGTGGCATCCTTATGGATAAGTTGTCCTGCCCTACTCCAGGGGTGGAGCGGTGTTGAAACGATTTAACTGATGTTTGAACGGTATCCTGTGGTACTTGAGGAGGAGTACCTTGAGTCAAATCGTTGCGAAACATCCGCACACCTGCGGATCGGTTGGTCTGGAAATATAAACCCACAAAGTGACACTAGAGGAAGAGCACATGAGCTGGTTCTGATAGCGTAATGAGTCATGCTTCGGACTGCACATTGGAGGTATTACAATAAAAGAGAATAAATAACTGCGCAACTGTGACAGGAGATTATCCTATATGTATGACCCTTCCGCCGAAACAGCATCTCCCCGTGGGGACTTGGGTAGGACGCGGGACGATAGTAGAACGCGTACCGACGATCGAAGGAATATGATATCGAGCATAAGTGCGCCGCTGCGCTAAGATTTTTATCATTGGAAAGGTTTTCCTAGCTGTAAATGCCTCTTAATATGTTTTTGAAGCGATTCGATAAATTTGCTAAAGCGTATCTGAGTAAGGGGATAAAAGCTTCATCGTATAATTCGTGTTGTGTACTTATGACCGATCACCCCCCATAAGACGAAAAAAGCAGATGGGGCGCGATGCAACGATCTGGGATGCATGTAAAACTTCTGGCTGTAGGCGCTACAATTGGTGCTGACCGCGTTCAGCGCGCTGCTCATCAATCTACGCTTACGCCTTTGGGTAGTGGGTATGATGTGCAACAAGTGGGCCAGGGCAACCATCGCACCCGGTAGTACCAATACCGACAGGGCCCATCATACTTCGACCTTACGAACCGCGTTGTATTGGCTACGTACTCTCCAAGCACTTTTTGTCTTCCCACATCTCGAAGCGCATTTTGCCTCAGTCTCAAATAACACTAGGGCCTCGAACCGTTTGTCCCCGCGGATAGCATCACGACCCTGGCTGCCCTGGTACCTGAGGTCCACTTCCGTACAAGACGTGACAGTAGGTCAAGGTCCGGCATCGGAGCGCTTATGTAGCGCTGTCATCGCTCAGAAGACGACAGCAGAAGCCGGCCGATTTATCCGAATGCCGGATTACTCACGGGAGTGATCGCAGAGTGTCAGGGCGAACAATGAATAGGTAACTTGGTTTAACATCCATCCTCCTGTACATGTTACGCATCCGGGATCGTCCCTCGTAAAGCTACCCCGTGAAAGAGAAAACCGAGGTAGGAGTGGCAGGAAATAAACGGGTCTTCTGTATTATAATGACTGTAGCCGTCGTTCAAAGACCAGACAGTTTAAGTGTCCGCTCATCTGAAAACCATTTGCGACACCTTTATTAGTAAATGAGGTCAATCAGTCTGGCAGCTATTAATGGCTTAACGCTCTTCAATGGTGATGGCACTGTGTCTTTATATACCCTCAGGTCCTTGCAGCTTGGGAAGGAAGATGTGATTTTGGCGTATAGCATGTACGCCTATTTATGTGGACATCAATGCACCATTTAAACACCTAAGTCTCGGTTCGAAATATCCATGCACGCAGAATCGAGTCGGTAGGGGGGATCGGTCAGTCCTAAATTGTAATCATTCAAATCTTAGGATCTCGCAGTGACTATTGTGGGCATTATCACTGCAGTACGCATCATGTTAGATCCCGACTAAAACGCCGAGGCGCGCATCTGAGAACTCCATACACCCTAGCTAGGAAAATCGCAAGGAAACGGTACTGAAGTTAGAAAGCTTCAGATACGTGCGAGAACGTACAATGCCGCTAAGTTACTACTCGAGACACGGCCGCATTACGGAGGGCCATCGAATCAGGCTTAGCTTGTCTTCCTAGAGCTGTCAGTGGCAGGTGTGTTTTAATTCTGTCGACTCAGGGCAGAGCCATAACGCGTGTCACGTATGAGGTCAGAGCAGTAGAAGCCACACTAAGCAAGTTGTGTACGGCAACATCCTATACAGGCTTCGCAACGCCGACTCTGCGTGATAGATGGCGGTAAGCAACGATGGTATCGTCCGCAGAAGTCAGGCAATGGCGTACTCATCCTTTGAATTTGAACCTAATATGATTTCTTTCCGGCCGGGTTCCAGTTCTAGGCGCTCAACTCTAGAACCCCCACTCGCTGCGAGCTAAGACACACATCGCGATTAGTGATCAGCCATGAATTAAGGGCTCCTGCACGCCGAGCTGCCGTGAGGACGAGCAACCGGTTAGCGTATAGTACTTGGATATAATGAGCACGGACGTCCTGATCCTGCGGCTTGAGGGCTTTCTTTCCGTATCGTTTCAAACAACAGAACGAAATGGAGTCAAGTTCGCTGTAAGAGATGTGCGGAGCCCTGTCAGGAATACAGTGATGTATTCAACAGTGTAAGCTATGGAGCAGCGCCGACTAATTCAAGTACCACACTTTATTGAATGCGAATATTCGGATAGAATGTTTTCCGTGCATTCGTGGTGGGGACGCCTAGCCTAGTTCAATGCGAGATTTTGATCGTTGGGGGCAGTCTATAGGGCAGACGGGTCCTGCGCCAGATCAGGGTTCTTGGGTCAATGAGCCTTGATCCGAAACGAAAGGAACGTCACCCCGCAGTTACGAGACCGTAAATGAAATTTGTCCTACGCGCCCTTCCAGTAGCGGCGAAGGCGTCAACACTCTGCTACAAATAGATGAATGTGGTACTGGGGAGAAGATAGGCGCTAACACCCACGACCAGGGCGTTCCCGGTTCTCGCCCCTAGAATGATTAGATACCCACGGCAAAGGTAGTTTAGGTGACCTTAGATGATCGGCGTTTACTTCGTGGTAAATCCATTGGACTGGATTTTTAGGGCGTGGTGTAAGGGGTGTTCGTGTGACAACGAGTGCTTTGCATCCTATGCCCTCCGACGTCCGTATAGAGACTGGTCACTCGGTGGAGCATACATGACGGTATACCACGAAACTGAAGAACCATCGCCCCCATAATTGGTAGATCATTCCAAGCTTTAGGGTGTAAGCGGACTGCACATAGGTTTCCGGCCCTGATGTCCGCGATCTGGCTGAATCGAGCGGAAATTCCCATATACTTACCATTACCAATCAAATCCACCCCGAGCCAGCTAAATGGGATACCGTCGATTTACGTACCTATTAAGCACCTAGAGTTGGTGTAACTCTTACAAAGCCGTCCTACACGCTACGCCAGACGGTCTGTTTAGGGGTATCGGGGAAGGGAGCGCATTCCGACATGGGTCGAACTATTCCTAACCCTAGAGTGAGCCCCGATAACAACCTCCGCCTGAATGGGGACCAACAATAAATGGGACTCTATCCCTAATTTGTCAGAACAAGCATGTATCCCCTCTAGCCTTGCTGGAGAGCAATGTCAAAATCTTATATGGTGCGTAATAAACACCCACTGCCAGAAGGACGTAGATGCGTCATAGCGGTACCGCCATGAATGGAACTCTCAAAGGCACTCAGATATTTGATCGATCTCAGCGCTATGCACCACAAACCCCATTGGCTAACAAGCACGGGCGTATTACGAAAACTTACTCTTGCTTGTGCTGCAGTTAACCCATCCAGGCATTAACTAGCGACGAAACTCCTACAATGTTGGTCCGGCGTTCTTATGAGTTCGGCATCAAATCAAGGTCCGGTCACTACGAAAAGCTATGACCTGTTTTGGATAAGGTCTTGTGCTGGGTACACGAGGGATAGTCCGCCAGAGTCCACAGGCTGCAAATGGTGCCCAGATACTATGGTATTTGAGTGTCGTCGATGCTATATTTCCCATCGTCGTATTCAATAGTGAGGGGCCACATGATATGTATTTCTGCCTAAAGACTGTCCCTGTTGCGTATCCGTACAAAGAGCAACCCGACTATTACGACACCAGACGGCGGATTAAATCTCTAATATGCCCCGGGCATAACTTCTTATGCAATCATACCCCAATAGTCCGAGATACCCCGCTCCGCAGGGTTTCGTCGAGTTAGACATCCCGAAGCATAGAGGCTGAAAAGCGTTCTGCCGGCACGTAGTGAAAAACAACAATTTCCAAAACAAGGCGTTATTAATTTAGACCTTCCTTTAAACAGATCTGACTCGGGCTCTACTGTATTCGTGTCCTCAATCGTGCTTATAACAAGTTTCCCAGGAAGTGCGTTTGCAGGTTTTCTAGTCTTGTTGAAGGACCGTGCGATGCCTTGTAACGTCAGTTGCCTATGAGACATACAGTCATCGTACGGAGGTCGCGCAACACATGTGCACCTGTCCTCACTTGGGGATTTGGGTAGAAACCGATTGTGAAGCATGACGATGGGGACTCGGACTTAGGGTCAATCATCCAGCCTGGGGCCCAGCCAGAAATGGGCGGCTGCACCCGAAGGGCGTACATTTACGACCGTAATTCTGAGCTTAATAAAGGGATAGTCTATCTGTCACCCTCAGCCTCCCGGTAGTTGGGCGTATCCCAAGGAATCAGCGAAACGAAACGTTGTTCTGACCAGGAATACCCACGTCTTATAAGCAGGCAGCAAATTAAGCGGGCGAGCTAGTGTACTGGGGAACCGGAAATTGCATTGTAAAGGGAATAACATTCAAGATTTTAGCCCCCCACACTAGTCACGATAACTTTGATAGTATTCCACGTTGGAGACGCGATGGCACCTACTGTTGATCGTGAGGTCATCCGTAGGACCTGTCGCACGGGCTCACCTGGCCATCTCGCGGGGAGCCCAAGTGAGGTCTGACAGTGGATACTCCGGTCAACTCGCGTCTGGGGGGAGCGCCTAGAATGTGTAGCACGTCATTCAACGAGGTAATCAAAGGGACTCCGATGACCGATCAAATGATTCCTCCTTGAGACGGCTCACCGAAATAGTATCCAAATCTTGGGCCTTTATAAGTTCTCGATAGTCTGCTGCTCTTAGGACTCAATTGACGCATTATAAAGATCACTTCTCGACATAGGCTTCTCAAGATGGTGACAATGAAGGGGGAGATTAGCAACTAATAGATACTTTTACCGGACAGATTAGTAAAAAACAGACACGGATTTTCCTGGTCCGCCTCCCCTGGTAACTGGATCTAATTTGAATGAGGTGTACGTATTAGAACATGAGTAAACACTTGGGACCACATCATTGGTCCTTGTCATGCGTAATAGGGGGAGGGAGATGCAAATTGGGCGGAGGGGCCTGCACCGACTGCCGAAGAAGTTGGATAGAAACCAACGCACTTACAACGCCACCTTCATGGACCCTAATGTAGATCTGGTCCTCCAGAGAAATCGGTCAGTGCGGCAAGGTTCTCATGCCGAGGCTCAGTACAAGAGGAGAATCATTTCCCATTTACTCTATAGATAGAGTTAGACGACATAGACGAAGATACTCTTAGTAGTAGAGTATTAACCTCCAATTTTAAGTTCGTTGTTACCCGGTTATAGTTACCGTAACAAGGCCACTTTGGCAGGCTGAGAGCCCTTAAGAAGGATAGGTGATGACTCCGAACTATCGAATCGTCGGTCCACCCTGTTGGCGAAAGGACTAACCAAACTAGCATGCAAGTGTATACGTTTTGGCGTCGGGCGATGGCTGGGAAAGCTGTGTTAGATGCAAGGGACGGTCCCGAATTGCCCGTGACGCGTTGGCGTTCGTTTGACACTACTCGTGATAGAGAGAGAGAGCACCTTTCTCACATCTTAATCACTCCCGGCAATGAGCCCGAACACCGGGGTTGCCCTCCCCCGACACAGGTAGGCGAGTTTGTACCGGACGACTGTGGACGCGTACCTCCGCAGAGCAAGCGGTTTTGTTTGATGGGCTTCTGGATATGGGTGACTGCACCCATCCACCGACAGAATATCCCCTGGAAACAATAATCAGAGGAAGACAGATGGTCTCAGCTGGTGCAATAATGGGAACTTGGTTCAATGTTTAGCAATCGCAAAGGGCGGTGATCGCTTTTCCACCGGATCCAGTGATGCAGGTACCCCATCGAAACGGGCATAGCACTTAGAATCGAAACTGCAACGCCCCGTCGAAACTAAGCTCGATAAAGCTGGAAGACAGTAGGCCCCGGACACTACGGTTTGTAAAGAACATTGAGTGCCTAAACGAGGTCTTTAGATGGACCGAACGTCTCGCCAGGTCTAGGGTCGAAAGTCGATTAAGAAATAAAGACTCAAAAAGATGTTTCTAGAAGGATTAGTCAGAATGACACTAGGCGAACAACAAGAAATTGAATGGTTCTGTGTTAAAGTATGAGACAATGACCGAGACTGTCGTGCACTGCCTAGCCCGCTTATCGAGAGAGACCTAAACCCCCTACCCTTGTACTGAACCTATGATAATTATGTCAAGAGATGTCGGTTATGAGGAGTCGAAGCTGTTAGATACACAACAGGAACTATCAGCCAGCAAGGCATGTGGCACCACGGGATTCTTGACTTGACCACGCAGCCTCTCACACGGTCTTTTCTCCAGCAGGCGCGGGGAACGGACGTACAAGACCAACCCACCTAATTGCACAACTTGACTGTAACCAGGCGCCCGCATGAGGTTCACTCTGCCACTCGTGTGCCGATATTACTTTAATACGTGGTGAAAGGAGCGTACTTAGGCAGTCATCGCTCCACAAAAGGAGATGTTAAGTGGGTCGCTGATGGATTGGTTGGGTGATGACGATATAAGCCCAGGTAGTTGCAGAAACATATAACATAGTGAAGGAAGGCAAGCAGGCGATTCCACACGGTTAACGAAGTCCGGGCGCTTCTAACCCGTGTATCACACCTTGATAGGAGAATAGGTATCGACTTGGCAATGACAACACCTGACACAATATCCTTTTTTTAAACGGTCCAAATCTTTTAAACGGACCATGCAAGTAGACCGAGTAGTGTTAACCCCTTGCGCAAAATGCCGTGCGGGGTACTGACTCAACTATGTCTCTGTTGATGGAGATAGACACACAGGTTTCGTATCATCTGGAGATCGTCAATAACGCTGGGCGCCGATTTCCTGCCGAATTCATGCGTCCGGTCAGTGCGAAACGTCTCCATCAGGTTAATATCAAGTGCTCTGGTTAACATCTGCTCCCAGTGACAAGGGTGTGACTAATATTGGAATTTACGCTAGTACGGTGTGAGCGGGATTAGTAAGTCTAGATCTGTGTAGCAGGGCGTAGCATGTCGTCGATCTTGATGGCACTGATTTGACCACTGCTCCGCGCAGATGGATTATTAATTCGCCGTTTAATTGACTGATAGTAAGGTAGTCTGAAGAGGGCCCATTTGGGGATAACAATAAGCGCGTCTTAAGCTGTATCTCTTAGAGCATTACCGTCGGGGAGCCGTGCCACGTGAGTCTTTCATACTAGATCGTTCGTTCGGTTCGTGAAAACGTTTTCAATGTAGACCGACATTTAGGTGTTGTGTTTAGAGAGGCTGCGACAATGCAGGCACATCTCTAAGCGGTAGTCATAGCTTGTAATTAAAGGCCCCGTACGCCGCGGGATAGTTCCATCTACCTCGGTAAAACTTCATGACTAGATCACAATCCCCGGGTTAACCGAGGGGAAGAACTCCTCAATAAATACCTGACTCAAAAAGATGAAACGCCGATTAAAAGTATATTACTTAGCTAGGTGCGATCTCGCATCATTACCAGTCAGCACTAATGTGGTGACACCGATAGTTACACCTGATACGCTAGTTCTAAGATCCGCACACTCTGACCACGACTGAATTGCACCGCTGACCTGGCGAGATACTTCTGAATCAACGGCAATAAGGTTAGTTCATTATTACAGGTGAAGTAACAACTGGCGTCCAGTTACGTCTGCCAAAGATGAATACAAAGTTGGAATCGAGCTTCACCTGGCAGCCGTTAGAGGGATAACTTCATTAAGGCGATCCCAGCGGGAAAGACAACTACACGAGCTGAGGATTACATGAGGGTTGTAGCACGATCGCTCGGCATGGCCCTTATAAAGCCGCGAATCTTTTATCAACCTTTTTGTGCGCAAATCGAGTTGTGATCGTAGGAGCAGTAGGTGGCTTTGTTAGCCGGCTACTTTAATCACCTTCCAAAGGTAACTCCTCTCCTTTCCAGATCGCCCCGCGTATGCATCGATGCTTCTCCGCAGATCGCACGCGATCTTTGGCGGGTTATGCCTATACTGGGTTATCCAATATACTAGTACCTGGAATATGAGCACTAAGTTACCGAAAATCCAGGTTATAATCCCGCTTTTTGCTCCCCTATATACCGAGGGAGCAGCTCTCTCCTCATACCGCGAGGCTACAATATATTGCGGTAGAAAGTTAAGTCCTAGCGTCCCTACGTACGCTACCATCCGCCACCGATGAGTCGGCGTCACACGGGGGTTTTCATTCGATGTAAAACAAACTGATTCGGACTGTCTAATGAGCGTGCATCGGGCGTCCTAAAGGCGCTCGCCGACGAAAATGATGAGGCTACGCAATTGAAATTATCCCGTAGCTGGGGCTAACCGTTCTCGCTTCAGTGTACAGCACTCCAGCCTCGGTCAATTTACACCGTGGGAACGGTAGCACGCCTGTACTAAGATCGCTCGACGCCCTTATAATCCGGAGTAGCCATTCAAGGTCGAAGGGCACTGGATCATACTGCATAGTATTCAGGACGAAATCGACCGTAGTATCACTTACGATGACTGGGTGAAAAAAATTGGCAGAGTAGTAGCAATTGTAACCCAAGGTCTGATAGAGAGCGTTTCGGGCAGTTACATCCGGTTAATGAAGAACCCGTAATCTGATGGTGTGTCGATAGAATGTCGGTGATATCGCTCGGGTACATATACACTGAAATCTGTCAGGCTCCAGATCGTGGACTGGCCTGCCTGTAGCGTTTGGGAGGTGATACGGGTTTGTAAAGGTTCTGCGTTTAGACCAGAACAGCTCCTTTGTGGACGTCATATTCGTAAGTCTGTCAAAAATGTCCCCGTATTTACATAGCCCTGCGATCGATTTCGCTAGATAATGGGAGAGGCGAAAACATGACACTCTCGAGACTCCACCGCACGGAAGTATTACCATATAGGTTGCTTCATCAAGTATTGAAGAATGGGCCATTACGTTACGTATAGTGGATACGGTTTTGAGACCGGCCGATCGTAGATTACCCGTAGACATCTACGAACCCTCCGTCTCGTATGAGTTCAATCCGTGATTTGATTAGTGTGCGACCACGTGGTCGGCGAGTGTTTGAGGACGGATCTTCTGAAAGTCAGTTACGATTAACTCCATGGCGAAATGATGGAGGAGGATTCTTCGAGATGCCAAATGTTGGACGGACTATCGGGGATAGCCTCCTTAACAGATAATCCAGGCACGCAAGCCACATGTTCAGTCTATTCCGGGCTGTTCGTTTCATCCTTGCGGTGGGTCCTGTGCCTACAGGGAATTGTTCGTATATCCGGGAACGAGGGCTTGATCATCGGTTCAGCTTCCCTTTCATTGATAAAAACAACTTCGCTTATTTTGCGGAAGCTCTGCTGTGGGAGCGGAGATACTTCGCATATTCACTTGGATACAAATAATAGCGCAGCATAAGAACGCCTTAAACTGGGAAGGATCGAATCCAGATTCCGAAAACCACAGTTGACAAGTCGCACAACACTGATGGCTAGTACCCCAAGTTTAGTGCGAAGTTAAAGCCCGCTCATAGCAACTAGTCCCGATCAGGGAAAACACTATTAAGGAAATAAGAGGATACATCGACTCGGGTCGCGATTCCTATCAAGAAGTAGCAGAGGCTGGCCTGCACTAGTAATGACTATCGCAACAATTATGGCGGGCGTCCTGCTCTGACTGTATCTGACTGGACCCCCACTTAAATCGAACGTCTGGGGGGAGTGTACATCAGTAGGGGGCTAGCATAAGAATTCGAGACTGAGTCCGCACGTACGGTTCCACGATGATCAATCGTACAACCCCGGTTCCTGCAGAGTGAATTCATTATACAAGAGTAGGTACTGTAGCCAGTACTCGCCCAGAACTATCACCGGGTAGACGACTGGGTGACGGGGCTAAAGTACCACTCACGAACATTAAGTATCAGCTACAGCTTCTTCCCGCCCATGAGAATCTTTAGATAACTAGCGCGAAACTAGCGGTGTACAAAAGAGAACAATACGCAGGAACCTGTTTCGGCGCCACACCTACCACGATTGACATAGATTACACTGGATTTTAGTAGGGTCGTAATCTTATAAGAGCCATGGGCTGACGTCAGCTGGGGCATTAGATGCTCGGCGGAGTACTCGAGTGAGGCCCGTGTGCTAGAACCCGCAGCTAAAATCACGAGGTTTCGGAAGCGCATTGGGACCCCAACTTGCAATGGTTGTTTCAGCTTGATCAGCACTTACGGCGTGGTGCGTGCACCCTTGGAAATGTATCGATATTCGAGGTACAGGATGACGTCCATCATCACAGCAAATAGCCACGACACAAACTTGGACTTTGAAGTGTCGGGACTGAGTTAAAGGACAACGTACCGACAATTAAAAGACGATGCCGCAAAGGAGTAGTAGTCCTACTGAAGTCTTAGCCGAACCGGTCATAGACAGCGCTTTATTGTCCGTTGGGTAAGAGAGGGTGGCGTCGCTAACTTGGTACAAGCTAGGTTAGGTTTAGCAAATTGTATGGCGGACCTGTGTATCAACCCGAGGGAGTCGTGGGCCCTATAGGCGACACGAAGAGGGTCCTCCCGTAATCCGAGGCACTTCTGAGGCAGGTGCGATTTTCCGTGGACTCACTCGCGTGGCATCGTTTAAAAGATGCTCGCGTCTACGAGTTTCTGCCGCCTGACGTGTAGATTGGCGCGGGGGCAGTGATGCCATCATAGTGATGTGGAAGCGTGACCTGTGGGCCTTGGTCGCCACTCTTAGCCGCCGGCATCATCACTACGGCTTCGAACTCCATAAGGACGTTTTATGTAAGGATATCCGTACTTAAGAGTTTGGCGTAGGCACGGCCTTACTATTCATACGGACAGAAAGAGTGTTAACAGGGAGGGTAGATCCAGTCTACGATGACCTAAATTTGGACGACATATAGAAAATCGTTTTCATACATCCGAGTCAAGCGAAACGCCTCCGCCTTCGGAGTCGGACGAAGCGAGCTATCACCACCCAGGATGGTGGCGAGAATCATACTTGCCACGGAACAAGTAGGCACGGCTCCCCACAGCTTAAGGCGCCGAAGATACTATGCGGCGATTATCGTCGGCAATGGTCCACAGGAAGTGACGCCATGGGCGAGCAGGCATCCATGTGGTCAATTTCCGGCTTACTAAATCTGCGTCGAGCAAGATCCGAACTCCGGCCCTGGACAAGTCCTAGCACCGCTGCAAAGATATGTGCCTCATTAAAGATCAGCGACAAGCTTAGGCGACTATGCCATATGGTCTATCGTCAGATGGATCCAGTATCGTATTTCGTTACAGATGCCGGAGGATGGCAATAGCCATCAAGAAACGGGGGGCGCAATCAAAACAGACTAGGACTACTTATTGTTTGGCTTAATATTCGTCAACTAACGAAAGTAGCGTGCTACTTCACAGTTTTCTCCCGGTTCCTACGGGCGGGAGTGTGGTATCGCTGACCCATTTCGCCAATGTCTTACCGCGAAGAGCACCGCTAAATTCTAGGATAAACTGAGGTAAGTTACACAGTCTATTTGATGGCTTTCGTTTATGACCAAAGCTCGTAGAGCCCCCCGAATCCGTTGAACTTCGTATAATGAACCCTAGTTCCCCGATAGATTAACATACTTGCTGCGGCTCATAGCCAGTTACAACTGTCCAGGGTACGAATAATATTCATGATACCCAACTGACTTTAATCCCTTAAAGGCCGGTGATGGGTACACACGGACCACCAAGAGGGTAACCTGCCACTCTTGTAACCTGGCAGGGAAGCCAGACACGGTGACCTCTGTACCTGAGTTTACCTTCGCGGCGTGCGTCAATCTGGTCTACCAAATTGTGCATAATTGTGGGATTTTCTAGAAACCACTCGTAATTACGTAACAGTGACGTAAGCCAATGGCCGCGGCCGTGTACTCTCCGCTGCGGATACTTATGGAAGGCCGTCGTGGCCGTCATGCCATTAGTCTACGGATCGGAGCCAAGTGCGCCCCGACCCAAATTCCATGTCATAGTATAAAGCCAGTTTGAGCTACTCATCTCGAGCTTTAGGTTCACTCACGAGGCATCTGACACTCGTCCGTGCTTTCGAGTATGCTTCCTCCAGGCGCATATGGGTTTGGACTTGTGTTGTATAGTCCATCTATGAATCGCCAACAAGAGGAACGCGCGATGATGGCACGCTCAGCGGCACTTCTGGGTCTTGCAATGCTAAACGCATACGACTCCAATGGATCGGTGCCGTACCGAATATTCAACTTTGCTTAAATCGGACCATAGGCCCTTAAAAGTGAACGTATTAGATGTTACCGCGCAGGCTAACTTAATATTAAAGGCTTACTGCGGGGGATCCGCTTCGTTCTCAACTCGGGGGTTTATCTGGTAAGAATATTGGCCGAGTGTTAAGCCGTCTAGTAGGAGTCGCGGAACGGCCAGAATTCGTCGAAACACTGCGTGGCAATGTGTATATCACACCCAAATAATCGTAATTTGATCAAAAAATTTGGCTTTGGATTCCGCTGGTGACCACCTCCGCTCCATATAGCTTTAAGAACGACCTCCTAATAGAATGCGCGATCAGAAGCCGTTCTTAATCTCCGGGTACCGGTCCTATTCATCTGCCCACATGGGGGCGATTAGTAGAAGGTCAGAAACCAGGATCCCAAATGGGACCGGTGTAACGGGCGTGTTGAATATATAATGTTCTTGTGTACACTGCGCCCCTTAGTACTAGTATCTGAGGTCTATGCCTCAAGCGCCCACTTAGGCTAGGATATTCCTAGTGTCGATTTAACATTGCCTGGGAATCGCCCACTCTGTGTATCGCGGTGCGCGACCCCTGTTGCCAGCAACCCAAGACTGACTAGACGGGAAGTATACGTCTTGGATAACCAGTCCCATTGTATAGTTGCTCCTGGTGTTGCGAACGTATTCGACTAAACTTGCCTTATATCTCCGGAGGCGTACGGCACGGATTTCATGGTACACACGCACTTTAAGCACCGGGGACGGATTCACATGCAGCGTGAAAGCATACCGTGGAGCGACCATCGTACTCCGAGTGTTTGTTTACTGAATTTCAATGCCGCGACCGCCTTGAGTGGGCTGACCTAGATGGCCGTAAGCTGTAGATGTATCATAGGCTCGCCTACATGCAACATAATGCCGCGCAGTGTGCAGATTTTGTATACGTTGACCTACGCCCACGTACAGCGAAAGCTCTCCAATAAAGACGGCTGCAAGGCGGTTCGAGGGAGCTCACCTCCGCAGTATGAGCCGTTGCGCATGGGATCTGGAACATGGATGCGGAAAGTCAGCAGTCGTGAGTCTAAGAAAGACGTGAGCCAATGGCGTTAATAGGAGAGCGGAGTCGGCCCAGCTGCTACCTGGCAATCAGCCAGGACGGTCATTTATAGGAGCACGCCACCAATTGGTTGAATTGTTTGGGTGAGGATAGCATTGAAGTCTATGAGGTGAATGGAGTCAATGAATCCAAGCAATTAAGTTGGCCATCCTTCAAACATGATTTAACGCTTATAACCACTGTAGGCGAGCCGTTCTAATATGCAATGTCCCCATAAGGTTTGGTCCCGGCTGCTACTGATTGGACCCGCTCCCATGCCTTAGTCCTAATTCTTCGTTCGGTGAAAACTGAGTTGCCCATCTTTACTCTCCGCGCCGGCGAATGTAGGCGATTTTGCGATTCGGGCACCGACCGGAAAAACACCTGCAAATCTTCTAGGGAGTGTCGCCAGATTTCATTCGTGTGCGGGGCGCCAATCCGAAGTGCGTCGCAGGACGGTCCATTGCTGGTGTTAACCTCACGCGCAAGCCGGGGCGAGTTCGGGAGCGAATCCGCGTAAACTAGACACAAATGAGAATTGCTAAACCCACTATTCCATATAATTACTTAGGGTTCACACGTAGAAGTTAGATGATCACTCCCTAGTATTTGATAGTTCTCTGCGCTATGCATGGCGCGAAAACATCGGATATCTGTAAAGACAGAACTAACAGGGTATACTTTGGCGGATAAGTCGTTTAGACCGAAAAATCACGACCTGACCAATTTCTAACATGCCGCCCGAGTACCTCCCTACGTGGTGATAATGTTATGGCTATCAGATGATCCCATAGCTAACAGTTATCTTCTGATCACCGCTTGGCGCGACTCAGATCCAGTGCCAAGAACGAAGAAGTGAGCCTATAGTGCCGGGCCCCAGCGTATATGTTACAGCACGGTACACTAGGTGAGTTCGGTTGTGGAAACACGGGATATCCGGGCACGATGTTACTGCGCTCTGCCAGATTGGCTTAGTGTTCCTGGTTCAGGTCGGCTTCGTAGCAGCTGAGAAAGGCGTAAAAGCGGTCCCAGACAATGGAAGGGCGCACTTGGGCTGGGGTTTCTCTTATGTGCTCTTAAAGCTCCTCAGGCAGAAAATTGACCTTCTAGACCACGTACTTTGTTTGCTGTTGGAGTACTATTAATGTGGCACCTCCGTCTCGCAGTTCGAGAGCACCTACTCAAAGGGAGGTAACCGTCCACAGGCTGACGGGAGACTGGTACTGTGCATAGAGGCGAGAGGTAAGTGCAGCGATGCCACGATATAACGCTACGTCGCACAGAATGCGGGAGTTAGTGCGCAGCATTTTGCAACCAGCGTGCTAGAGCCTGATGTGTTTACTTTCGAGCACGCGCGCTTTAATTAAACGTTTGGTTTCATTGATGTGTTGAATGCTTCGTGGGGCCTAAAGCTGGTGGTAAAAGGATTGTTAAGGAGGATGGACACGAGAAGGACGACGTATTCCAACCTTGCGTGTGAAAGGATCCTCATGGCTTGTTACCACCGCATGCGAACAAATTGTTTGGAGGGTTACCAAGGATACACGATACCTATGGCGGACCGGAAGACCCCCATAGCTGCACAAGGAGATCTTTGCGAAGTTGACAAGCCCTACAATCTGCCTTCAGCGTGGCCTAATCGGGATAATAGGTTACGGTATAACTTATTTAGATCACGTAACCCAACTTTCAGTCCGCGAGTTATACTCACTGACTTCTCCCGAGGAAGACGCTGATTCATCTGTGAGGGCGTGAGGAGAATGCATACGTTAAAGTCTAATCGTCTTCGCCACTATCGAGTGCTGGACTTGTCATCGAATCAATAATCATCACTGTTAATGTTTTCCCAAGCTTCTGCCAGGAAATATCTCCAAGATGATCGGCATTCAGTCTTGATTTTCGGTGTAGCCGTACGGTGTTCCTCCCATCTAGCATGACTTTGCCTAGTTTCACGGCGAAACGTACCCACAGGCTGGGTATCGGGGACTGACTTGGCCAGCTAAAGGAACAAACATTCCCTGAGGGACAATGTTCACAGGGGTGGCGTTAATGACGCGACGATACCCTGCTTTCAGACCGGTGCGGTAAGGTGAGAATGAATAGGCATCGTGTGACCTCTTGAACCCTCGAATTCTGTTTTGGTCGAGGAGATAGACGACTTAATCAGCGTACTTAGGTTCGTATGGTCTGACTATTGTCAATTATGGAGTCTGAATGACGTGAGGGTGCAAATCGCTCTAGCTTATAGAATGACAATTCGAGCGACCCGTAACCAACAAAATGGTTGGGAACAAAGTAATACTACTCCTAATATGAATACAGCCAGGGTACCGTGAAAGCTCGACGCATTGGTAATCGCTCTACATGTTCTGGAGGCCGCCCAGGCTTAAAGATACGCAGGAAGTCCAAGACAGGACGCGCGGCCTCAGAACGGAGTGTGTGCCTCGTGTGAGGTGTGCCTAGATTTTCAACGAGAAGTAGGTCTCAACAGAGGTAATAAGAGGTCTCGCTCGCAGGAGAAGATAATGTATCCATAATATCTGCAGCAGCGTCTCATGAGCGGGTGTTCTGTTCCCAGAGCAACGCGGAATGCCACTGCACGCCATGCCTGTTCCCGAGGAGCTAATTTAAGGAAGTGAGTATTCACGACGCCAGCAACCGTTCTGAGTCCCCTGGAGATTCGAGTCACAACCGCAAGATCCGGCTTGTGGCCGAGGCCCCTTACCCGGACGCCAAGGCAGGCCGCGTCACTGTGCGCTTAAGCAGTCTCCCGCCTTCCTCAACCGTACTATGTCTCCTTTGAACCTGGGGTGACAGTAGAGTCACGGATGAGTCAGTCTCTGCGTTTTCTCAAGCGATGGATACCGCCTTCACGCGCTGGTGGGCTTCTTTATAATCCTGGTTGATCAGAGATTCATCGACTGCCTGATACGTACATGTAGCGCCTTTATTATAACCGCGTTTATTTGCCAAAATATAGAGGCGGTGGGAACCGTGTCTTGCAGGCCGGGTCGCATTGATGCCGTACGCTCCTGTTCTTCGTCCTAAGACCCTCCCGCGCCTTGGCGTACTCGTTTGCCAACAGTTATGCTTATGAGCCAAGTTATCCGAATCCTCGCGTTGCCGGGCTGACTCGAGCACATTGATTGGAACTGAATTGCTCAAGCTACCTCGCGCGGTTCCTGCGGGACTGCCTCAGTTCCAACCCTCGGGACTCGGTCCTGTGTCTTCAAACTTGTCGCTAAGAGAACGTGCTTATACCTGACAGAGGTATGGTGGTAAACAGGAGGTCAGGTGAGGCAAAACCAGCACATACCTCGACCTCTCTCTAACGGTAGGCAACGATCCTGAGATAGCCGCGTACCCTTGAATGAGCTGACGACTGAACTAGTAGAGTTACGTCTGGACAGAAACAAATTAGCAGGCTTCATCGCATCAGCGAGTCAGGGTTGGCATGTAGGATGCGACATGCTTGACTACCGACCAGTCATGTCGTGCGCTTCCCCATTTTAAGGCGCGTGACATGATCGATGTAATACGTAGCCCTGAACTCTTCGAGGTCCGTGAGTCCCCACAGATATTGCAATCCGCTGGGTGTAGGGTAAGCTCCCTTTTCCAAGGTTTCGCTCGAAGGCATGACCGTACGGGCGTTCGTGGTTATCATTCTAGATGATTAGAACGGAATCAGCCTAGTCCAATTTGAGTAGTTAAGGATGAGAAAGAAAGCGATTCTAAGTACTTGGTCCGAGTCACTATAAAACAAAGCCCACGCTTTAAGTACTTACTGTCGCTCGGGCTCTTTAGAAATTCCGTCATACCAATTGGAGGGCCATAGCGCCCCAACATGTGTACCGAACTCGCTGGGCTAACGTAGAATTTGGGTTCGGTTTGGATTGCTCATATACGAAATCTGGTGAGACCTAAGAACAAGCATAGGGCTAAGCAGACCCCGTACGTATAGACCAAATCCTTAAAGATCGGGCAGGAACGGGGTTTCCTACGTATTGGCGTAGACACCTAATTTGGCAAATCATAACCACCGGTGCGATCAACGGAGTTGCTTTGAAATCAGGGTACAAAGAACTAACGGCGCGACGAGCTGCTGTAACTTCTCATAACCACGAAACGCCTCTTGCTTTTATATTATGGGATTTGGAGAATTTCCCTGCAATCAATGATAGAGACAGATAGTGGGCACCGCTCAGGGAGTTTACAGAGCGGGGTCTACTCTCAATACCCTATCGTTCCATTTGATGAAATACTCTGGCTAATTGCTATCCACGTCCTCTACATCGACCGAACATTTTTGACTGCCGCTTATTTAGCACGTCTTGAATGTGTTGTACAAAGACCTGTTCAAGTTTTGCCAGCCGTCGTTTGCTTTCGTATTACGAAGACAAGCGCCGTGAGGAGAATGACTGAAGTAGCGGGAGGTTTTTCTTTTGGCAATTTAGGTGGCGCCCGACAATGAGTAGACGGTAATCTATATTTGCAGCTAACTCCTCCCTAGTACAACCCAGGAGTAATAGCCAAATACTCGATAAGATGCGGCTTGCTTCAGATTCAGATCTATCGGACTGAATCTCCAGCTAGAGTGAAGTTGGAAACACCAGGAACTCCAAGGTTCTCAAAGCGGTTTGGGCTCCACCAGATCTTCTGTTGCACCTCCCGCGAATAAACTAATAAGGAATTAAAGTAACTATCGGACTTACGAAGATTGACGTTTAGATTGATGGATCGCTGGACTGCGCTTAATGGTGTGGCCACGAGATATCCAGCGAGTCCGTCCATTTGTTAGGAAGTAGGTGGACTGCGTACCATTGGCATCTCGGCGATACAGACTTAACAGCATATAGCTTTTGACCAAGTAGCCTGATTCCTAAGCATCCATTCTGTTATTACGAATGAGTTAAGGTATTAGTTCCCGTCCTTCCGTGTGACGTTTAGTCAATGCTTTTTGGTTTCCTACAATGATTTCTTACCTGCCATGTGTCGCCACGCTTATCCCACGTTGTGGCACCTAAAGGATCGTGGTTGATTTTCGGCGAGCACGGTTTTGAGGGCCTTGCCCATGAAGTACAGCTCCGCGCGCGTGCGACTCCCCACGCAGGGCATCAGGACCTCTTCGCTGGAGCAGTTCTACAGACTGGCAGGTCACTCTGATTTAATACACTTGACTTTTAGCCATGATATCGAGTAAGGCGCACGTAGACGGTCCACATTATCAGCCGTCAGAATACAAAGCAGTATGCGTTCCTTCGCCCTAGTACCATAAGAACGGCCTCGTGTGGGCTTATCTGAACGCCATAAGGATGTGTTGCGAATTGATTTCGTGCTAGGTACGCGGCCAAGCGGCAGCTGGTCCACAGACGAGTAGCTCGGACGACCACAGCATGAGCTCGTTTATCACGGCCATCACCTATTGGACGCTCGGTGAGAATACTAGGCTTATATGCGAGATGCTGAGTATATAGGTTGAAGAACTAAAGTAGAGATGTATAGTCATCTCAACGCCTGAATAGGGCCCAATACCTTGATATATGATGACATGTCCCGATCGTGCCGGATATACGCAAAGGTAAATGGCCCTTTCGTTTTTGAACTGGGGCGCTCCACCCATAAGTGGATCGTCAACGTGAGTCGCCGATCATCGAGCCATTCCGATACATTTGGAGTCTTGGCACTTTAGCATTTGGAACACATTGCGCCACGATCCATACTGATATAGCTAAACTCGCCTGAGGCAATTCAATTCCGGCGGGGCACTCACGTGTAGGTGCACAAGTCGGTCTTAGGAGTGCGACGAGGCGCTCAGCTGATGTGGGGCATCTGGACCATCGACAAACTGAAAGATAATGACATAACTATTGGGCCCCTCACTCGGCCCAGAGAAATACAATTCGATCATAACACCGATATATGGAACTGTGCGGGTTGGGGGAGAGCCCCGGTAAAAAATTTTCTAAGATCTTCCCGATAGGACATTGATTCCATGGCTGTTGGCAGGGATTATGCCCCAGCCGTATCGTTCGCAGATACGAAGAAAGGGCACGGCTCAGTGCAACCGGCATCCAGACACCGTTACCGGCTACGAAATAGTCGTGTGCTTGCCGGAGCCTGAACCTAAGCGACGTCTCGATTAAAAAATTCGCTTTGCATAACCTACCGTTTACCTCCAGAAGGCTGTCCTACACTGGTCCCTTGTTCCAAGTTCCCACCATTTTTGTAATAATTAGCTTTTCCATTTTAATAGATGATAAGATCCATCGCTTCAGCCGACAGCTCAGATTTGCGTCGGCACAAGAGAACTAAGTATGAAACTATTTTACATGAAAGATTAGTGAGTTGTTAAGAGGATAGGGGTTGTAGGTCTCAATCTAGCCCTACTTCCGTCTACACCGACGAAACACGGCTTATTGGCAAGCACGAAGATTCCGCCGAATTGCAGGCGCACCCGACAACCAAATATTCGAAAAAAGATGCGAGAGGTTCGGTGCTAGGCGCTAGGCATTTCTACGGCAACAGTCCGTTGCATGGTTACTGACACAACTATGCCGAACCGGGTGTAGAGTGGCAGAGATACTTGAGCACAGATAGCACAATAGACGATTCGACACAAAGCCCGATCCCATCGGCAGAGGTTGGGTTCGTACAACGACTTCAGAGCTATCTGCCTAGAGTACGGGCCGTCGCTTTGAGCCGCAAGCTCTTCCTCGGCGGCTTACTGTAGCTGACTCTTCCTGTATTGGCGCACAGGCACTTAACCTTTGTGAGGGTAACTCCACAATGGCTCGTCAGACAAGAAAAAATGGTCCTCCAATACAGTAATCTTGTTGGATCCTGGAAATATAAGCTGAGGATCGGGGTCCAGTATGCTTAGGCGAGAGAAACGAGTTTGCAATGTACACGACGAAGTCACGTAGCAGCCCGAAAGTCGAATAAGCTATATAGTCAGAGTCAACAAACTTCTATAGTAGGGTAAATAGACTGATAAAAGGGGCTAAATCGTTCTGTAGCGCTCGTACGTAGGCATGTTGGATTACTAACCGCTTCTCACTAAACTGCGGAGACCACTTCGACTTTAAACTGACAAGGTCTCGTGATCTATTAGTGGGGTACGGTTATGCCTAAGCCCTGGGAGTCTCACCTGCCACGGCTTCCTAGAGGTAGGAATCCATCTTGACCCTCGGCAAGATAGGAGATTGAGAAACGTTTCATACGTAACCTCTGTCTGGGCTTGCGGTTGCGGTCGTAAATCGTGTGTGTCCCAAATTACAGGAGCAACATTATATTTATGGGGACTAGGGTCATACGCAGCGGCCTCACAAATGCGTTTGTCCTGCTGGCTTGACTTATTTTGACCTGGCATTCAGTTTACCAGCAAGTGAAACTATGAGAGGAGATTCATAATACTTCAGGACAGCTTAACTGCCGAGACGTGATGGACGAAAGGACAGGTTATTGCTGACCGCAAGAGGCAGGAAAGTCTCACCTTTGTGTTAAGTCATACCTTTACACGCGTAACGTAACGCCGAAATATCCAGCCTTGTATATGCCCGCATTGTCTTAGATCCCTGGTCCGGTTGCAATGCGCGGACGACTCAGTTAGACTCCTGCAGCTAAGGGATTGCGTAAATAGATCTCCTTCGAATAACACTGGTCGCGATTACAAATGCATGAATGATGTGTCAACTTTCAGCTATGCGTGCATGAGGAGGCTTGTCAACAGGCTGTTGAAGGGTTGAATGATAGTATCTCTGGCCCTCCCTCTTAAATTGACCGGAAACACCTTACTCTCAACCTGGTCAATGAGAGTCGCGGACCATCAAAAATAGCCACTTTGCTCTATCAAAATCCTCGAGAAAATATGCACGGCAAAAGAAGAGCCCTAAACATTACTGTCAACAGGAAACGTTCGCTGGTTATTTCCGCGGAAAAATAAGATATAGGGTCAGCCGGATTTGAAGGTGAGTTCCTATACCACGGTTACTTGCTCCTTCTGGCGGTGTTCTCTACGAAACCGAGAGTTGACCATCGCTCTACGGTAAGTTGGTTCCTCGATTGGGGTTCTTTGTAGGAAGCTGGCGTAGACAATTATGAATAAGTGCATGCGGGCGCACCACGCCTATGCGGAGATTGTCTTAATCATAGCACGAACGGTCCACACGTGGATGGGGCCGCCGGTCGTTCACCGCGTAGGCTTGAAAATACACTAAGTCGAAGCTCATTCTCAGGGCAGGTATGGCGAATCCAAGGATGTTTCGAGCCGAGATAATGGAACGCTTCACGATGGACTCGGGACAAATTTTAGGCGTTCGAAACTCTAGCGTCATTGGCCAATTCCCGACTATGGGTCAGCGGTGTTTAAGTCGAAACGAAGCACAATCCCCGTAGGTGTAGGAGGCTCTGTGATCTGTTGGCTTAGGCTGCAGATCAATAATAGGTGGTCCCGTCTATTGGATCTTGTAGAAAAAGGAGACAGTTCTGCAGTTTGATAATAGCCGAAAGACCAGAATGGGAAGAGCAAGGAGCTGAAACTGTAACGTATCTGATAACCATAGGTAACGAGCTGTGATTATCACCCTGAATGGGGCGGCCCATATGCTGGCGTATATGTTACTGTGAAAAATCCAGCAGGTCACTTTCCTAAGATGAATCCTCCCACAGGATTCAGTTGGTGCTGATGTCACCACTTAAAAAGTCTCCTAAAGAACCGGCCTCGTTAGCCGGTGTCCGTATTACTCCCAAAGGTATTAGTCGCCCCTTACATCTCCAGGATACACATGTGGTCTTGATAGACGATATCGTGGCACTCTGCAAGCAAGGTGGCTTCCATCCGAAGTACGAGTACAATAGACCCGCTGAATGATGTTCGACACACCCTCAAGTTAGCATGATGACTAAATAACCTAATAGCCTAATAATATTCTTGACGGCTCTTGCAAGTGTCGATGGAAGTCGCATGCCCTGGCGGAGAAGTTAAGGATCTCAGCCAAAACCTCCGGGCTATAGAATGAGGTGATGCGACGCATCCGGTACAGCGGTCGCTATAGAGCATCTAATTAGCCTGATTATGCGTCTCATACTTGGTGTCTCGAGTGAGGTACTGGAACTAAGGGAAACTTCTGGACGATCATTGGAGGACGTGAAAGAACGTAATGTCGGCGTGATCGCCCTTGTTACAAAATACGCCTAACAAAATAGCAGAATTACTACGGTTAAAAGGAAACTAGTTCCATGAATAGCCTCCGATGCTTGTTGGCACACTCGGAGAATAGGAAGTCCGTATAACACATAATTGAATGTGATGACGGCGAGCGGGTGTAGGTTTACCTCGTTAACTCCCTAAACACGATCCAGGACGTCATTCTCGTCGTATAAAAGGCAACACTACTAATATAAAACTCGTAATAACGCGGACAAATACGAAAAACTGCGTAATATAGGAGAACGAGTAAATTACAGAAAGCTACGTGCCCGGACCTGTACAAACTTCAGCCATGGGCTGAACGCCTTGTCTCGAAACCATGTACCACACTGTCCTAAGACGCTATCCTACTTTCTTCTCGCGCCTTTTTGCAAAGCCACTGCGACAACGGTTAAGGTCGTAGCTATGGTAAAGGGTTTAAGGAGAACCGAGGAATCGAATAACTTCTACAAGCTGCTATACGACACAATAACGAGCCCCCACACAGTGAGTATTCCAATACCAACGGGCATAGAACCGAAGCCCTCCTTGCGCACCGGTGAAGGTAAAGTCTTCCTGGCGATGTCCGTCTGCCCAGTGGTAAACCTTAATGATTTTGGCACTACGTCTGGATTTCACAAGCTGCTGAATTCCTTCCGCCAGATATATATCTGGCGTAGTCCTCGCCGCCGGTAGACAGAATACGCACGACGGTCCCCTATGGCTCGGTAATGACGATTTCCCCAGTGGTCTTGGTGCGAATTGCCCAGTAGAACCGGTACCTAAATACTTACGACCGGGACTCCTTAGAGGTTTCTACATATCAACAAATGCTGGGGATGCCGGGGATCCCCAAAAGCTGAGTGTGACAGTCCTCGGCTGACTGGAAAAACCACCCATCACCGACTTGCCTGTACCAATCCGTTCCAACGGGGGAATTAGTTGATGAAGAAGGCGGCGTGTACCCCAGCCGGCCATTTCTGCAAATTGTTGGACTTGTCCCTCTGTGCGCCTGCAGAACCAACGTCTAAATTAGGCGTACTTGGGCCTTGAGTTCGAACAGGCTGCACGGGCTTTTCGTTAGTACTTCTTCGTCTCAATGTGATTTCCACCGCTTTACCAAGACGATTCGAAATGCCTACGCGTGATGAGCGGATTAGAATTGACGGGGCGTCTCTACTATGGCATGACTCGGGATATGTTAGGTCGGTCAGAACAAACCGTGAGGCTGTTAAATGAAAGATGCCTGTCTTCGATCTACCGGGGATCATGCGGTTAGGTATTGATAACTAGATAAATATGAATTCGTAGGAAGAGCGGAAGGATCGGATCGTTGAACGTGATCGACAACACTCAACTCGTAACAAGTACGTCATGCGACAACATCCAGTAAGGTGCCTTTCACCTCCTCAAGCGCAAGGGGCGGATCCAGGCACGTATTATGAGCCGGAAGTCGGGCTAATGATAATGGGTATGCTTCATACCTTAAAGGGCCCACAGGCGGAAACGTTGTAATGCTCACCTACGCCGAGGCGGCAATGCGAAAGAGTCTCCCCAATCAATGGGTTAAGTGCGCCGTCCCAGACTATAAGCTTTACAATCTTATGTGTGAACCTCAAATGCCAAGATGATACCGGAGCCTAAATATGTCAGCTCTAGAGTTCAGGGGATCTCTAAAGGAATTAGTTCGGCACTCTTATCCGGCCGATAGATGCACAACGATCCAGGCGCAGTTCTATGCGCTTTTGCAGTCGACTGCAATTAGTTGGCAAGTAAGAATACCCCGCAGAACACGCGTGAGTTCCCTGTACTATGGACTATACTGTCAAGGTAAGAGCGCTAGCAGTATAACTGTCCTTAAATGCCGTCTAATAGCATTGTAGACCCGCAACATCACCGGGATAGTAAGGTAACGGGCGAAAAACATATGATAGCAGTCCACGGGAACCCTTTCTTTGGAATTCTGCACCACTGACAGTAACGTCATCTGTCAAAGAATTCAATCTGTTACAGATTCCACAATAAACCCGTAGCACGTAGTGAGCCCTGCCGTCCTGCCACAGCGGTAAGGTTCAATACCTGTGTGCCATCGGAGCTATAGCTAGCTTGGGATCTTCGTTGGCCTACCGATATGTTTGTTCCGAATACAAAGTTGTAGTGCTCAGCGTCTTGAAACCTTCTCTAACCACACATCTGAAGGAGAGTGAGCAGGTAAAATATATATCTGAGGCGCCAAGCAGAGTAGACGCGGGAGGTATAGCTCTACTCGTCGTTCCTTGGGTCATGCCGATCGCCTTTTTTGATATACATTTATACAGGGGAGGAATATTTAAGGGAGCCTGTAGATGACAGGACCAGATCCCCGTGCGTTCAAGCCGAAATTCTGCAGATCGCACTGGACAGCGTGATCTTGTCCTCTCTTCGGCTTAGAGTGATGGCCTCAGTAAAGGCGGGGGTATCACGTTACATCGATGGTTTCATGAGGATTTAATAGTCGGCAAGAAGGAAATGGACTACAGAAAAAACGTATGCAGGTTGTTGCATAGACTGTGAACCCTAGGCACCCGGTCTGGAACAGCCAGGAGTCTAATCCGCGATCGTCGGGGTCCACATTCGTCGCTGGACGTCGAGGATTGTCTGCGATTACGACTCAGATCGGAGGCAGTGCGTAGGGGCGCAATACGCACGACCAGGCCAACTGCTGTAGACCCGCGTACACGCATGTCTAACAAGTCGGCAAAGCTTTAATGCTCGTTCTACTCCAGCGCCTTCGGGTTGCCGAAGGGATCCCTAAAAGGCTCGATCTTACTAAGCTCGGGTGTACCGCGCTAAACATACGGCACACTACCACGACTTGAATCGCCGGAACAATCACTCACCGCGGATTCTACCGAGTTGGTCACACAGCTTAGTACGGCTTAGCAGGGAACCAGGCGTAGCCGTAGCGAGTTTTGGTCGTCGCGCGGACAGCCTTAGGCGGAAGTTACGAGCAATAAGCCTAATATATATTTCGCATCTGCTACAGCCAATTAAACAAACCGGATACAAAGGTAAAGCCGAGTAGTAATTTGAAGCTTTGACCGAACGCTATACATTACACCGTCTGATGAAGGTGACTTTCTGGCTGGCGGTATTCACATCGCAAGGACCGAGTTTGGGTTCCGTTGGGTGTGAAAACAATTATTGACGTTGGTAAGTGGGACGGTACTAGGGTTTCCCGAAATAAGTTATCGGTTCCTCATAGAGAATTCTTAAAACTAAAGCTGAATTAGATGACTTGAGCATTACTCACAATCGAGATCTATTAATAATCAAGCAAAGTTACGTGCTCAAAGAACATGTTTAACACGGGTATCCGTCCACAAGAGGAGTAATTACGAGAGTCATTAATGCCCGTCTTAGTGCGGGAGACACTTCTGCTAGCTTCAGGGGAGAGCTCGCTAGGGGTCTATTAGCCACACGCGGCCCATTCTAGATCAGCGCCCTCATCAGCACCTTGGCGGATACCAGGATGGGCGGCGCAATGTGGAGGAAGCGCCGAAGAGTAGAAAGTTCCGTCCATAGGGGCGGAAAGGAAGAGGCTGACAACGCTGTCGTATACAACGGCGGACTTCGGTCCAGCTAAACCAGTTTTAGACGGTTGCCCACAGATCAACGGCCCATAACAGATCTTAAAGAGCTCTAATCTCTTCCTGGAATAAAAAAATACGTGCCTTTTTTGGAACCCCGCGATCATAAGAAGAAGTCTTTCCGGTGACGTTTAAGAGAGACCGCACTTGAGGGCCCCTGCAACACGAGCGCACATGTGTGGTTGTGAACGTCACCCGACTGCCTACTTGAGCGAGTACGCGCACGGTCTTTAGTCCAGGATACCGAACGGCATCGTGTCTGGCGACTAGATTCGCGGTGGTGAATGTCCACATGTTATAAGATCCATACCAGTATGTCATCGGTCGAACATCTGTGACAGAATCTCCTTATAATTAACGGCCTTAGTATTCGAGTGTGCTCCACACCCAGCAATGACCTTAAACCTCATGACGTGAACGATGTCCGATATGTTGTCACTCCGTACCAAGTGCCTCAATACTAAGTTGCGCATCTGGGCCTCAGGCAGCTCCGTGGCTTCCTGCAGGTGGTGTAACGTCCCGTCGACTTGACTTGTAACCATTGGAATCTTCCGGCCGTATATCGCAGACTCCGCCAGGCATTGCGGGACCCATTCGGTTCGAAGACGTAATTCTACCTGGAAAGACTCTGAATCAGTTGCACCCTCCGGGCGACTGAGCGAAAAGGTTTGGATATGTTTTTGACTTTGGACCTCTTCGGGGATAGGTAGTAAGTATGATAGAAGGATTTTGAACTCAATTCAGTAGATTAGAACATGAGCTCTGCTTTCGTCCAGTATCTGAGTCGCCCCAGAATCACTCTGTACCGGGTCGTTGTGTTGATCTAGAAGGTCCATATACCGATGACGCAAAGCATTGTTCGTTTTATTCCTGACAGTAAAGGTTCTGACAGGGCTTGAATTGAAGCCTACCTTGGTCCTACACCCAGGGGATCCCAAGAGATTATAATGGCTGCTTATTTCTACCTCAACTTTTATCATACAGCGTCCGGTGCTGTGCCTACTAACAAACCTTACCACGACGTACGAAGCGGTGAGATCCACAGGTTACGTTCAGGGCGGCAATCTCGGATGGACGCCAGCTTCGTAGATGTCACATAGGTAGAACACCTTAAATTAGTGATTCCATGTGACTGATTGGGACCATAAACGCGCTAACACAGAAGAGTCGGCTTGCGCTGGAGTCTGAGTGGATCGTCTGAACACCCCGGAGGCGCTATGTCTAAAATGACTGGCGTGATGCCTGGACTTTCCGCGATGCTATCACTCAGGAACGTCCGTCATATTATGCAGGAGACCTAAGGATACTTTCTTGCTAATGTGTATGTTGATAGCTATAAATATAGGAAGATGGAGTGATCGAACTGAACTCGAATCGGTTACAGGTGATTGCCTTATGCTTATCTTAGTATGGTCCTCCTCGTTCAGGCGCTCGGAGTAGCGTCTGTTTATAGAAGAGTGGCATGACTAACAATATGACGCGCCGGGGATGACACGATTTAGGAGATCCCTCCTTCACCACGTCGGTTGAAAAGGGTGGGACTGTGAACAGGGATGGAATGCCCTTAGGGGATCGTCTCACTTCGGCCTTGTCAGCTGTGCTACTCAAAAGGAGACATGTACCTATAGAGGGGCGCCTGCGCCTTGAAACAGGCGGTTTGGCTCACTCACACGCCGCTGGTCTTGAATCGAGAAAGGATGACAACTTCTGGCTGCGGGGACCTTAATATTGTCTCGTGGTGTATCTTATAAACTTCATATTGATATCGAAAAACTTTCTCTGCATGGGGGCACTCTACTGCAATCCGTACGCGATACCAATTTTTGCAAACTAGCACTATGAGCCCATTCGGGTAAAAAACGCATTATATCAGTTCGAATTAACGGGACTTCTCGACCGTGTGTTGGTGTATACGTAGTAGGAAGGTATCGTATTAGGACAATAATGGCCACGCGAGGAAGGTTTAAGTCTAAGAGCGTAAAAGAACTTGTGGTTACCTGCGGAACCTACTATTACGCAGATACGGATCAATCTTGTTTCTATGGCTCTTCGGTTGGCCCAAGGTTCCACCTTATATAAGGGCAGAGCCAACACGTGCTACTACATGACCTTACCGGTGTTTTGCCGTATTGAATTAGACAGCCGAACCAAACTAGGAGGATAAGCTCTCCGGTCGGGCCGCATCTGGTCGATACCCGTGAGGCTGCTGCACGATGGGTCATTCACATGGCAAACCTTACCTAGAACAGTTTGTCCATAGTTCAAGTACAATCTATAGTATGCGGTGGTATATGCTGAGAGCCTATACTAACGCGGAGAAGATGGTATCTCAGCTGTTTTATGTTTGTAATACAGCAGGTTCTAATAACAAATTTCGTAGAGCGGTAGATCAGGGAGAGCATCGGGTGACCAGCGTAAGCCCCAGTTTGATAGTTATTAAAGTAATGGCTTATTAGGACAAAAAATCACAGAGACCCTTTTGCAAATGGGCATCAGACGTTGTAATGACGCTGCGCGGGACCGAAAATATCGCAGTTATATCTACATGGTAGTTTTCCGTAGGATCAAATGTTTATTGAATCGGCCTCTGTATCCGCGAGTTATCCAGAGGCGTATCTTGTCACGGTGGGTCGGCGCGAGGAGTGACACACCTCAGCTAGACGCAGGAGCTGGTTGGAGCAGGGTTCCATTATACAACATACTAGATCGCCGAACTAGGAATAACAGATTCAAACTTTATTCCGGGGTTCACGACTGTAAGTGCCGGGCATGCCTCGATCTCAGCTGCTTGAAGGGACTACTGGTCTGCAAATCATGGACCTCCAAGCGAGGCGCGCAAGATAGGGGTGGCAGAATATTAGGAATTGGAACGGCCGTAAAGGGTGTTTAGTAACTAAAGTCAGCTCTAGGATCTCGAAAGAGTTTGAGTTCTCAATTAACCTCGAGATAAGGCGGCTGTAAGGAGCAGTCAGCTTTTTGCCTCACCTGTGTATGTGTAAGCTACAGTTGATGGGAATTGCCAGTCCAGTCCACTCTGACGGGAAAGTAAAATAACGGCAACTCAGGCAGCGCGTACCGGCACCCTAGTAAGGCGCCTTTCACTGGAGAACATTACTTCCCGCCAATTATCACAACGAAGGAAGACTACAGATGGGCCAGACCGACGTATTACGATCAGGCGCGTACACGTTGAAACAAACTTAGATTCGCGTTGAAAGAAGAAAGAACCCTGCGGTAGCACGTTATTGTTAACGAACGGTTATGCTCTACGATTCCCGTCCGAACTAGAAGGTGACGATTGCTGAGATGCCACGAAGGTAGTAGGTCCGAGATGGGCCAGGGGAGTCTGCCCATTTTCCGTTAGGCTAACTTTCGAGGGTCCGAACTTCATACCCCGGATAGAACATTTGATATGTTGATGTGCAGTCAATATCCTAGAGTACTGAGCCTTATGTGTCTGGCAGATCATAATGTTGATGACGATACGATATTGTTCATGTGCTGAACACTAGATGTCGGTTGCTGGGAGACTGCAGTATATTGTTCCGATTGTGCTGTGAGCTTGAGGGATCAACCTTCTCGCCAGCGACGCCCAACGCCCTAGTGGTTAGCATTCCATCGTAGAAAGGGGGTCCACTACATAGTTGCCAGCAAGGGGCCTAACAACTAAGCTCCTTTACATACCGTTGATATGTCTCAAGCGAAAGTGATACACCGTCTCCTGCAACCCGCCACTATAAAGGGCCGATAGTTTAAGAATTGAGCAAAGACGTCGTGGCGGCAAATATGTATTCCTGAGGAACCATCTCTCGATACAGTGTGAGGTGCTATGCTGCATCCTAGACAGTTTGTAACAGAGATACAGGATGGAAGCTGTTGAAATGGGCGGTACCGAGTTAATATTGTCCTACCGAGCACGAAGTTAACCTTAGATTGCCGGCCGTCGGTAAGCAGATTAATGTGAAACCCACTAGAAGGTCTGAATAGGGACATACCAGATCTTCGTAATGACAGAATTTCCGTTTTTGCTCCCTGGAGACTAGTGAGGGCTTGATCACCTGCCTTTAATAAGCTGACCCTGCCCTCCGTAAATGGCGAGAAATGAAATAGCCTGCCGACAAATGAACCTGTCGAAAATTCACTGTTTTGGCGTATTGTCTGCTGGGGTTGGAGGTTTAGACAAAACTGGCGCAAAGTTCCTTAACGGTAAGAGAAGCCTCGAGAGACTAATGGTCGATGTACTCGAGACATCATCTAATGCTAGGGGGATACACAAGGCTAGTAACCCCCATTAGTCATTTATAGCATCATAAAGAAGAGGCAGATTGCAGGTCATATTCATTGAAACTGGGGATTTCCGCCGCCAAGGTGTCACAAAAGCCCACTATTAATCGGACTTGTTCATATTGTGTGGACTTCTCAAACAAGCGATGTGTGCAGGCCCCTTTCACATACATGAGTAGAGAACTGAAGAGCAAATGACTCCGGGGACGGCAGCGTCTTAATTACGGGGGGGATTGCCCTCAAAGACCCCCACGTCTTTATGACGTAGCGGCCCAGTCTTGCGGGGATTGAGTTTCTTACTACGGAAGTAGGGTTACTTTAGGAGACATTAGCCCCATAAAAAGCTTGACCTTACACGATTTGTATCCTCTCCGTTAAAATCAGCTCGTGCACTGGGGCGCGGGTCTGCTACAGCCATAAGATTCGCCCTCCGAATGGCGGAGACTAACTAATGATTGGCTAAGACTCTGCTACCAGCAATGTAAGAGATCATTTCGGCTAGGCGAACGCGGACTTCCCTGTCACTCGACGCATACATAGCGCTTGCTCAATAAAGAAGGTTCGGAGCCCCTTTACTTGCACCTGGCTGTCTCAGCGAGTGGAAATGAAGGAGGCGCGAATCTTTGCCCGGCAAAACTGACTTTAGTCCACATCATTGATCAGAGGTAATCAATATTGAAGGTTACCTGGCTAACCTACCGGTGCAGCGAGTACGGTCGATTCCTTAAGCGGCGGCCTAACGAGCTTCAATCAGGCTTTCTGTAGCTAATACTTCACCTTGACCTGGTCAAAATTTGCTCGCTTATACGGTCATCTATAGACGCGTTCTTATAGCTGAACAATATCCTTACTAGTTATGCTCAAACATGAGTCCGCACTGTGTCGAAACGGATGGTGTCGGGGAGACCTATCAGGTCGTTTGGGGCTTTAGATTCAGAGGCATCAAGAGGCTGATCTATGCATTAAAGATACAGAAGACTGTGACTGTAATATCGCAGGACACGTCAAGGCTATAAAATTTTTGCCCCCTACCAGCATTTAGTATCCTAGACTCATCTCTATGTTCTAACCGGCTCCCCATTAACACGTGAATTGAAATCTTTCGGAACTGCGCATAACCTGAAGTGGAAGAGAGGGATTGTTTACGTCTCTTTCGAGGCCACATTATTTCGGCTACGCGAAACTTCAATTTATCCGGCGGGTCCAAACAACGCTGGAGATATCCTGAGAACTCTATGGTTGCCAGGAGAGAATGCGTTTGAGGCAAGGAAATCGGCATGGAACTCTAGCAAGGGTTTATGGGGCTATCAACGTCCATCCCCGGTTCACTAGGCCGTAGGAACTAGCGAGGCATGGGATATGTTAACAATCTAACGATCGGCGTATATGTACCGCACCAACGTAGGCCGTATCCCCGAGGAAACTTAAAATTCTACTAGTTAACAAAATAAAGACAAGTACAAGTTGGAATAGAGATAAGATTTAAATGGATATTTGTCAACAGTCATTCTATGTTTCAGCGGCTGAATGCGCCGATTAATCTCACGGGGGTTAAAATCCGGCCACTGTACTTTACCAATGGTGCCAAAGCGTTTGGTCCTACGGCGGTATCAGCGTGTCTCCACCATGATGTAACAGATATCTGTGAGTAAACCGTACTGACTGCGCTCTAGTGCGAGCCTGACGAGCGAGTGTAAAAGAGAAGACGCTAGAAATACTCTGTGGTCCTTCGCATAGTCGAGCCGAGCACATAAGGTGATAGTGCAAAGGTGCGGTCATGCCTGAACCTGGTAATGCTGGAGCCGTATGGAAGACCCGGGCCCGGAGCACCACAATTATATCCCAGGGATCTGTATGCTCCTCCTGTCAGTATCAGTGTCTTGCGAAATTAGCGCAGAGTTCCGTCTATCACGATTCGCAGACGATCCTTAATTTCCCTTCGATTTTTCGAGGATCCCCAGCTCCTGATTGTAACGAAGTTATTCTAAACATTAGTCCAGCATCACATCTTCGTTCAGACACGTTTCGCCCATACATCGGCTCGTGAAATGCACATAATCATCCGAAACATTCGACCCTACAATGCGCGCCGGTGTACGACCATTTCGCAATAAACGCGCCGCGCCAGCCGTGGCGATTACTTATCGCGCCAGGTCGATTTGGCTAGTTGTTACTGTCGTAATTATCTCTATGGTCGTCACTAAACAGAGCGACGAGTACTTTCTCGCTTCGTGCTACGGGTATTCTACTCTGAAACTTAAAATCGTGTCGACGGGACATCGGATTGGGGGGGCTTGAGCTAGCTCTACTTTGGTTCTTCGTCCACTCTGGGACGAATTGTAGTACAGAGACGCAGATCGGGCACTAGGGTCCTCACCCGCCGCATTCCGAACGGTGAGGGTCAACGGTTTCCAAGCGGAAATCCGGGCCTGGTTTTAATGGATATGAGTTTCGAGGGTAAATTCTCGTCACACCTCCGCGGTTTCGGCCAAGAACTGCCCTAAGTGTCAGTGGTGTTGCATCCTACATAGATAAAGCAACTGCCAGTGGGATCAGACGTCGGTGGGATACCGCCGCCCGAATCATAGAAGCCCGACAAATGGAGAATGCTTGGGGGTCAATGGATGTTCCTGTAAAGCTAAGTTAACACAATGTGAGCTGGGCGGGATCGCTATAACTGTGCACAGGGCAGAAGACTAACGTCACCTGGATTCACGCGCCGAACAGATGAGCTCGGGTATAGGAACGCCCAAGGTAGGTTTGACACTATTCTCGCTTAGTGATGGTTGCTGCCGCTCTTTCAAAATAAGAGTAACCAAGGCCGATCGGGACTTGGGTTGCAGTTAATGTGCGGTTACTGGGCATGGACGATTCGGATAAAGAAGACAATTGATGACAGGCCTCGCTGCCAATACGAGGCGATCCGCCACTGAGCAATCTCCAAAAGTGCTCACTTAGTTCGGTCATGACGATATATAGAATAACGTTTGGAGCCGTAAGGATTAGATACTTAATGCCCCGCGAGAGATAGTACGGCGTGACCGTTCAGGAGTATTCTTATGATCTGGCTCGATCGGGGCCGAAAACCGTGTCGCATGGCGGGAGACTTTTGCAATGCATTGCTGGAAGTGTCTAGTGGCGCAACGTGAATTATAACCGAAAAGACCGGTAGTCTCATGTTGTAGTTAGATCACGCAGTTCTCAGGATACAGGCTCTCCCTAACGAGTTTACAAGAGCAATGGGAGGCTCCCCTCCTACCAGCGGCCAAGGACCCATTTACGTGAAGTATTTCACCAAGAGGTTTCATAGAACCACCGTCCAAAGCCAAACGGACTGACGCGTTCACGGTTTAATCCACCAGACTAAACTTGCCATATGACCTCGAATCCTTAACCTCCAGAGTTTGTCCCCCGACAGGGCTTGAGGTAACGCGGTAACTACCACCAATTGGTTCGACTTCACACTTTTTTAGTCCGTGCTTATATGTAGACAGGAAACTTGGTAATGATACTAAGAGGCTGAATCGAAGCCGCGTAGAAGATCTGACCTCAGGGTAGGGCTGAGGATGGCGGTGGAACCACGTTCGTCGGAGTGATTTTCCTGTCGAGGAGTATCAGGGGTGCTCCCTTTTGTTCTCTTCCGTGTTGAAGGTCGATCGTAAGTTATTGTATGGCTGAGTACAGAGGCTTAGGCAAACTGTAAGTGCGCCGTGCGTTATCTGGTTCCGGAGGCGAGAGGGCTAGTTCCCGTAACCATAATGCAGGCGATTCGAGCAAATTTGAGCTGTCTGATCCTGGGCCGCTACTCTAGTGAGCTGACACTTCCCCCGGGACTTCCTGCTCGGGCTTAACTACGGCACTCCTTGGACAGTACACCCCGGGGCGAACCTGGTAGCCGACCCGGTTCTGTCCATTAACCGTACGGTCCTACTGGGCAAGACCTGTTGAAATCGGCTTCTCTAATCATTCATCCTCTTTCCCACGGCTACTCGCTTATTTCCTGTAACTCCATATGCCTGTTCCGGTGTAACGACGAGAGGCGAGCAAAAGCATCATCCTAGCGCTAACGACTTAGAGCTTAGCCACCTCGTGTGAGCGTGAGTTACTGAATCGTCTTAGTTCCAGATGAATCGTAACAGTTAAGTGTAGAGACATCGTTCTTAAATCCCAACACTTAACAAATGACTCCGTTGAATATTTTCCCCCCGGAAGAACAGTGCAGGGATCTATAACGATATGTACGCGTCCGAGAATAGCGGAGCTATCCTTAACTCAATCCGTAGCTACACAGAAAAAGTTTCCCGTGATGCCAGTCCTATCCCGGTATACCGTAGGCGGCGTTGATAGCGCGGAGAAAGAAGCCCCGATCATACAGATGAAAGCGGGGGTGCACGAGACGGCGGCTGATCGGCTGTAGCACTCGTACATCTCATATCAGATGAGGCATCGGACGGCAAGTACGGGATCCCTCCTGGGGTGTCTCGGTTACAGATAAATCTCTCATTGTTTAAGATTAAACCAATAAGGACTCTGGTGATTTAATCGAAGGACAAAGTCTGGGTAAATGATCGGACCTCATTCAAGGTCTCCGTAACTGCTGAATGTCTCGGTTGCGGGTAGCTAGCACTCGGTTTGTTTTTTACCTCAGAGGCTCGCAAGGCTGCGTAAAAAGCTGGCGCTGTCGGCTGAAGGCGTCTGCCAAGAAGACGCGGTTCCATAAATAGTCATAGCCGTTGACTTAGACTCTAATCTTTCGTGGATAGATAAACGCGCCGAGCAAGGTTATTCCGTTCTTGAATGTTAGGTAACGCACCGGCTAGATTTTCAAATTTAGTGACCCAGCGGGCGAGCAACTGAATCCCCAACACCGCGAGTTTCAAGACCTACAATATGAATGAGATATCCACGCTTATTTTACTAATGTTGCCTCATCACGTTTGCGCACACGCTAGTACCATCTATAATTTCTCCGAAGAGATGCGAGCAAATTGTTGGACACAATAGCCGACACTGGGCATTGTTTGCCTTTATCTGCCTGCAAGGGGAGTGAAAAACAATCGTGGCAATCCCCTCCCTTATTATAAGGTCATAACTATCAAGGCGGGCTCGAAGACACGAGAGATATCTACAGGGTTTAGGGACAATCGACAGTGTTCGAGCTGAGGCGGCCGTACCGAATATTGATCTGCCAGGATGGATTTCATCAAGGTCCGTGAATTACGGGTGCTCAGCCAAGAATCCCATCAGTGTGGTCGTATCGTTCATTTCGGGACTACGGGAAGGCGCAAACCTATTGACCAGTTAATTTATATACGTGCACATTCTATCGGCTCAATGACGATTCGTGCTATATGTAGAAACGCTTGTGAAGGAATCACTGAAATTTGCGCACGATAAGATAGGACCACCCACCACCGTGAAACGGGCCCCATAGAGCATTAGCATCTTGAACGTGCTGATTTGCTTCAGATCCCTAGTCCCAGAATGCATCGAAATTCCGCCGAGTATTCCTGCCACCACAGGGAGTTTGCGCACGATATGATGCAATAAGGGTGACAGGACTGTAATCCGCCTTGAGCACTTCATATAAGTTGCATGTTCTGAACACGCATGTAGCTCTCCCGTTAGCATCAGGTGGGCAGCGCAGGTACATGGTGAGTGGCCATTAAAATCGGAATGCAGCACGATCAGTGTTCGGAAAGATGCCACCACCAATCTGCGATCAAAGGCTCGGTTGGCAATGGGTAATATAAACGAAATCATAGGAGCTTCGATAGGCTCGCGTTCTACAGCGCAACTATGGTAAGTACCGATGAATTGATGAAAAAAGAGTATTGTAGTGATGGTCTTCTAGAGATGATCATGCGGTTTATGGTGACTTACCAACCGAAAGTTCCGGGCCAGCGAATCGTCGTCCAGGATTAGTTAGATCCAATCTGAGAATAATGGCGCGAGACTGCCGGGAGCTCCCAGCAGCAAGTTTGCACCAAACATGTCCGGACGGGCCTCCAACTAGAACTGCCACTGAATCCTCGGTCCGTACGTTCACTCGAATTACGCGAACACCATAATCACCCTAACACTGGGAGCTTTTAGTAAGCCCAACATAAAGGGATCTTGGGCCCTAAGGTACCTGTGCGTACATTTTGAATCAGAAGTATCTTAGAAAGGGATTACGGATCTTTCCTCCCCTCATGAAGTAAAAAAAGTCGCTATCACAGGCAACTAGTTATCCTGCATGCCGTTAGTATGATACCCAGGGTCCACGATCCAAAGGCCTCTTCCACGGCCTGTCGTTGCCTATCTTCGCAACACGACTATGCGTGATCGGTCATGTGTCCTACAGGCTTAGATTTAAGACCTAGTATACCGTTCCGCTGGACGGGTACCGATTCTTCGGTTGGTGAGGCATAAATACGCAAACTGTACCTGCCAGACCCGCAAGGTTGCCCAATCCCAGCAGCCATTGGCAGGGCCCAAGCTCCCTTTAAACGGTAACATAGAATGTCCTTAAACGTGCTCTCAGATTCGAGATGCGATTCGTGCACGATCACTTGGCAACCAGACGCTCAGACACAATCGGTTCAAGGCTGCTTCTAGAGACCGACAGCGCAGAATTAACGCGACCGGAGCGACGGCATCGGACAACGAAGGTGAAGCAGAAAGAGCGTGGTTACTTTGGCGGTCTTACAATGATCGACTTTTGCAGAAATACACCGCAGGGCGAATAAGCCACTTTCTAAAAAGCTACCCAGTCCAAAGAAAAACTCCCTAGGGAGCAGCTGTCCGTCGTACATCGCGAATTAAGCATCAACTGTCGCCTAGTCCCTCCCGCCTCATTCCCTGACAACCCTTATGACGCTAAGATAACACTTTTAAGGGGCCCTCGAGGGAAACGCCTGGTACAATTATTTTTTGGCCTTAAGAGTCGTTTTAGCAGCAGAGCGTAGCTCCGCGTCCTACGCCCTCTGTAGGTATGTACTCCAATGAAGCTTTTGTCAGAAACAGAGATGGTAAGGGTTAACAGCACGGCGACACGTTCGCGAATGGCTTAACCTGCCCACAATCGGCTATAACCGTCTCAGCACCGCCGACCCGCCGCCCCAATATAAGACCACCCGGTACTTTACTAGAAACAGTTAGACGGAAACAAGTGAGGTAAAGGCGGATCCTGCACACCGATGAGTCACGCTGAAGGTGCCCAATGTAGGCCGACCAGTCAGGGGTTCAGCAGATTCGAATGTTGGCGAAAGGCTGCGCAATTGATCAAGTACTTGCGGAAGTCTCATACGCGAGGAGGGACCACCGTTATTCTTTTTGGAAGTAAAGATAATGTTCAAGGTATCGAGCCTCCTTATGTGTCCATCGAATGGAACCAGACCCGTCGCCCGGTCCGCTAAGCAGAGATAAGATCAGGGGCCGTACTTCAATTGTACGTCTCAATCCATCGGCTCGGGCGCACTCGGAGCAGTGACCCGAAGCGATCACTCCGTTATCCAGTGAAGAAGATCGGAATGACAGAACATGCCTTCATTCATCCTTCAATATATTATCAGACCCTTACCCATGCCACGGGGTTCCAATGTTCTGCCCTGTTTGTGACCTGTGCTTAGCAGCTCTGAGGTCAGAGGTGATGGATTTTTTTTTGTCAGTGGTGAAATAAATGCGCTTCATTTCATCATACCCTAATATCAGAACGCATTTGCATCCATAACTAAATTTACGTGGTGTGCATCACAGCGGCGATGATATATAAATGCTTTGTGCTTATATATGTGTATGATTGCTTGGTGAAGGATGACTTGTCTTTGTTCGCGAGGGGAAATTATTATTTTTGATATAAAAAAACTCAACACATTCATTAACACTTAGCCTCCAAAGGAAAAAGAATATATATCGGGTAATGTTTCAGACAATGGCCATTATTCTTAGCACGTTGCTTTTATATTTGCTGATTGTGCGCCACTGCAAAGGCTGTATCACTAAATGCTCTTTTCGATTATATAACACATTTTTAACGGCCATTAAGAAATAATAATAACTATCCTAAACATTTCAATAACGTTACTTACAATTACCCTAACCGTATAATTTAACATAAAGCCGATTTATATAATCTCTCATTGCAACAGTATTTCAAGACGCTGTTACAGAGCATTGGGTTAATGGGCATCGTGGTGAATGGAGTGGAGTAAGAGCAGCAGTCCAGAGAGCTCGGGAAACGATAGCGGATGAGATTGAGACACTGACGAAGCTGATAAGGCAGTGTTATTGACAAATGTTTTTTGTAATCTGTGCACCACTGCCATTGCAGAAATACAAAATAATTGGATAATATATCGGGTTGTTACTATCGGTGGCGGGGGAGGAGGGGTTCATTACCGATAACCACGTGAAAAAACGGTTGAAAAGTGGTTATCGGTTTTCCACAATTTAACCCCACACAAAATCCCAGTCTCCATTCCTCTTGCAGCAACCGCGGTACTAATGCCCAACGCTCACCCCCTGACACTCTTATGAACTTCTTTCGCACCGTGCTCATGGGAGGTACGCATATTCCAAAGAACACAGGATGAGATGTTACTATCCTTTGTGCAAGCACTTCCAAGAGTTCATGAACAGTGAGCCTGGTGAAATTTGGGGAGCGCATCGTCAGTAGTGAACCTTTGGGTCCTAGGGTGTTTCGGCCTTTCATACTATACACCCTCCCCAAAGGCGGCCAGCGACAGGGTGATCAATCCTACGCTTGCGTCCGATTCCCAATTAGTCATAGGAGTTGCCTTGTTGTTGATAGCCAACATCCCAATTCACCGCTTTCTAAAATTCACAATTCACACACTGAATTCCCAACGCCGACGCTCGCACCGAACACTGCCACTGGAACGTTTACGATTCGCCATCGTGACGTCCGTCCAACGTCCTCGACGAGCGGCAGCGTGAACATTTGCGCTGCGTCATTGTTCACGTCGAGTGTGTTACGTAATTATATTATCAGACGAAAAATAAGTATAACCCGTAAAAACAAAGTTTTTCACTCTAAATCCTTTATATGCGTGTCGGCTAGAGTCCTCTCGTCCTCTGGCTTAAGATGGCTGCCACCTATGGGTCAGATGATTGTCTGCCAGTTTTAAGCAATTGGTAATTAAATATTTAATTTGTTTTCCCTAAACAGTGTAAAATTTTGGAAAAAAAAATTTCACCAACATTAATTGTCTCGCACAACGAGTCTGTGCAAAATGTCAGCTCGATTGGATCACGGGAAGTGGGTTAAAAAACAACCGAAAGATTTGCACGGTCGCAAGCAAGCAAGCACGCAAGCACCGCAAGCAAGCAAGCGAACTTAATATAAAGGATTTAAAAACATACCCCAAAAAACATACAGCTGCACAAAAAAACACATGCGTGATAAATAAATCGTTTCCACAGTCGATTCGTTCACGGCTTCCAGCGGATGCAGCACTCCCGTGGCACGACTGTTCGACGTGGTGATGAAAATCTCAGCAGCGCCAAACTGCGAATAGCCGAGACATCATCACCCATGTGTTACAGAAAACAGACTTCTCTCATCAGAACCGTAACACGCGTTCGATAAAGCAAGAGTTTCCTGTAGCAGAAACGTTGTAATGCAACAGCGTTTATATATCTATATCAATTCACTTAATACACGTGCATTTTTACTAGAGATACGTTGTGGATAAAAAAAACTAATTTATCAGGATTTTTAGGCCAAGTTTCAAATTTTGTTTCATGTATTCGAATTTTTATTTGGTAGGTTTTAACAACTTTTCTTGTTGATGTGCTCTGTTCATATCAATCGGAAACAAAAAATAAATTCGAATCAATCCGAAATTTGTATCTAGGCCGTATATTTTTCAAATTCATCTGATATGCAAATATTAAATGGAATTTAAAGTACATGTTTTTGGAGTGGTAATTCTAAACAAATGTATAGCTGTTGAGGCAAGGATGTGACAAACGTGTTTTAAAAAAGCCAGTATGACATTGCATTTTTCTTGTGAAATCAACCAGGCATAATATTTGCTTTTAAATACATTAATAAATACCAATACATGCATGCACCTGTTTTGCTTATACATTTGAACATTGTAAAAGGTAAAGACAATGGAAACATTGAACTGATTTCTTTACTTTGATGGTGGGTGATAGATCCATCTCCATCAATTTCATGACATGTAAAATATCTGTCTGCAATGACGCAATAAAAAAAATGTGGTCTCCATAACCCTACGTTCACCACAACTCGCGACACATTCCCGATAACCCTTCGCTGCTCTCTAGCGGCCAATTCTAATGTTTGCATGTGTAACGAACCGAAACAATAGACCACTTGCATGACAGGAGGTAAATAGGCAGACGGACAGTTCAGGAAGTGTGTTAGGGCCTCTGGTGCAGGGGGAGGCCTCGAAGAGGATTGGTTACGGTCGAAGAATTACGTTGATTAGAAGGGAAATTCAAAGGTATAAGTGGGGGGAGAGGGCGGAATGTCGGGGGAAACGGTTGACGACCGTGATGGAAGGAGGAGGAGGATTGGCTGAGGGAACCTTCGAGAAAGGGGGCCTCGAGGGATATGAAAGGGGGAGAGCACGAGGGGAAGGGACGGTGGGAGAGAAGAAGGTCGAGCCGCCGAGAACTGAACCCTTAGCCTAGAATTTATGGTGTGTCCAAAAACAAAGGCTCTTAGTCAGCAAGAATGTGTGTCGGCGTCAATACACGTGCATCAGGATGCAGTGGCTGATGAAGTGAGCGTTAATGTTGGCTACTTCATAGTTTATTAGAAACAAAACACATCTTGTCCGTGCACATTAGCTTATGAGGAAGATACGATCACCAATATCCCGATAAAATGTAAACATTTGAATGCATATTTATTCCCAGGAAATGGTCGTAAAAAGCTGTAGCATCGTTTCTGAAACAACAAGAATAAGGCACAATGTACGACAAGAGATCAGAACTAAGACATAATTCCTGTTCACAAACAACTCGAAGCTCTTCTGACTTTAACAATACATTTCTACAATGCATACCTATAATGTACAGCTTGTTTTTTTTACAATGCACGTGCATCTTGCACCGTGTGATGAATTGTGAATATGTATGCCGCTTGAATTTGCGAAAAGGTCTAATGTTGGTATTTTACGCCATGGGCTACATTTCCTTGTCAACTGATGGAGACTCATCTGTCATTGCAACGGAGGGATTTTAAACCTCCTTGGAGCTTACATTTCACATTTAAATATACATCTCAGTTTTAAGAAGTACTATTGCAATGCATTAGAGAAGAAAATGTGTAATAATAGTTGCATTAAAATAAACAAAACATCTGATGACTCCTTGTAAAAAATGGTAAAAAAGGATAAAAAACAAATTATCATATTTTGCTACTGGCAAAGGAGGTTCCAATGGTGAAACAAAAAATCAACAAACATCTGTAGATAACCGAATTTACTTAAATGTGTTTATTGAAAAATTAACGTACACAATGTATTTTCTACATTCGTACATGCACAGCTTTAATTATACAAACATGAATATTTCTGGAGGAATAAACGAAACAAAAACAATCTACGCATTTAAATGTCCTATTTTTACATTTTTAGAAAACATTTTTTCCAGCGATATTGCAAAGGATGGTACCCATGATCGGTGGCTTTACACTGCCCAAGGTAGGCAATTGCCCTACCAGTCACTCGGTGTGTGAAGCGTGATTGGGTTTCTCTATGCAACTTGAGCACACTCTGGATCCTGCATTGTCAACCCTGGGAACGTGTCATGATCACTTGGGTGACAGTGCAATTGATGAGGGTGTATTTCACGTGTCACATGCTTTCGATGAATGTTTTTCTCGACTGAGCTTTTATAAGGCATGGTTTTATGAAGCATGAATTATGGAACAAAATATAGCATGTGCGATTAAATGAGAATGTATAAGTTTAACACGTAGGTATGGAGAACGTATCAGTTTGAAAATTGCAATTATGATTAGCACGGTTGGATACGTACGGTGCGAAAGTACATTCATGATCTTTGAAGACAACGTCCCCAGGAAAAGTTAATAGTGCTCAATAAAATCTTAAGATTAGTTACTGACATTTTTCGTTTACATATAACAATGTTCTCGGCATTTGTCACAAAACAAGAATGCACTCCAGTTGATATGAAACTTTAATTCTTTAAATTTCGATTTAAAGCTTTCGTGACTGCAGGGATTCATCTTCTTGGTTCTTTTGGTAACGTCACGTAGAAGGGAAGTAATAAAATAATAAAAATAAAACAATAAAATAAAATAATTCTCACGACGTTTCGGCTACAACGCAAGCAGCCGTCTTCAGGTGAAGAATGAGACACTGCCAAGCTTCTACGTGACTTTACCGAAAGAACCAAGAAGGTTTAATTCTTTACTTAGAGTATCATTCATTTTAAATATGAAGTTCACAGCTGAGCGTTTTGGTTTTTTCTATTGCTGTTGTCTTATCAGTATGCAAATCTGGCCAGGTGGCTCAAGAGAAGAATAAGTGGCTTGGCAATCGGAGGGTAGGAGATCAAACCCTGGTTGGAGGTTGACTCAGCACATCATCCCTCAGGGGTTGACAATATCAGAATATCTTTGTATGGAAGTCACTAGTGGTTGTCCTATAGGTAGACTCATTCCCGCCATGGGAATATGGAATTTGTGCCACGGGCTGTTAAAGGGGTATGAGCATCGTCTTGATGCTCATTTGAACAGGAAATCACTGACTTTTCATTCTGATCAGGATGGAAACATTAATTTAAATCGTTTGTGTGTGGTAATATCTTAACCAACGCTCCACAACCATTCCATGGAAAATGTGAAGAATGTTATGTGTTCACAAGAATGATGTCAAGTATAGCTTAGATTCCATATATTGGAATATTGCTGCTGGTGACTGAAATGCTTGGAATATTTCATCACTAGAGGGCATTGTCTATATTACTCTGGGCAGCAATCGCTGTTAAAGCAAGAAAGATAAATGCGGATTGTAAAGTGCCTCATTTAGAAGTTATTTATAGAGCATGAAACTGCTTAGCTTTAGTGTGACACAAGTAGTCTTAGGTGGAACTTAATTCCGGGTAAGGGAAATAATCTGTAGGAGTAAGTATATGGACTTTGAATGTCTTAACATGTTGGGGATTCCAAAACTTTATATCAGCATGTTTGTCCAGTACTTTACTTGATAGCATAACTTCATTGCTTCCATTGCTTGTGGCATTTCATCATCCTCAGTGATTATAATCAATCCACTCATGGATGCAGGCCATCCCCAGGTGTGGAATCTCTGATGGTTCTCTGATGTAACAATCCACATTGGATATGCACGTGGGCTGATTTGATCGCTCCATCATCTCGATGGACGTCCCCGCGGAAGTCTTTCATTCCTTGGCTGCCACTCCGTAACTGTTCTTGAACATCGGACATAATCCCTTCGAACGATGTTACCTGCACAAGGCCGGCTTTTTTCATTTTTACAATTTAAATGACGTCTTTAACATTCGTATATTCTCCAATTCATGCCTTCCTCATCCTTGTCTCTGAATGTAATTCCATGCAGGCATCCAAGCATCTAATCCACTCGAGCGGGGTTTCCGACCCACGTGTTGCTGGCAGTCAACTACGCACCGGTCGTGGGAGCGACACAATAGAACGCCTCTGTATTTCCTACGCCACGCGTAAAAGTGCGTGGCCCGTATCGTAACAACTGACATTGAGCAGTGCTCATTGCAGCAGTGCTCAATGTGCTCAATGTCAACGAGTCGTCGATAGCTTCCGGGGAAGGGCACAGAAACACCGCGGGGTCAGGGGGCGGTGGCTTTGTCCAGGTGGGGGAGGGATGCTCTGTGCCCACCCCTGAGGAGGTATTCCGCCTGGGGGGGGGCTTATATATTTGGGGGGAGGGGTAGGGAGCAAGTAACCAGCATTCTAAGGTGGAGCTCGAGTGTGGCGAGTGGAGGGTGTAAGGAACGCGCTATAAATTATGCAGCATACACGGGGATTTATATGTTGGGGTGATCACCTCTCGTCTATTCTGGGACCATATTATCTTAGCTGACGAAAGGAGGCAGGGGGTGGGGGTTCTTCTCCCTTCACGCCTCTGAGCCTCTCCCTCTTTGACTCTCAATTTTAACGTCGGAAGAGGAGGAGGGGTGGGGGGTAACTCAGCTGGCCTCAATGTGTACAACTCTTTAACATCCCTCCATTTTGCAAAGCAGGATGCCCTGCCAAGAACATTTGCCGCAATTAAACGAAGTCTGTCGACACTTCTCCAATCGCCTCCTTCCTCACAGCATCTCACGTCAGTCACTGCGGTGCCCGAAGTCGTGGTCAGAGGCAGTGATTTCCTCAACAGTTATCTGGTTGCAGGAAAGCCCCCTTTTGGTTTGTGAAGGATTTCCCAGCCACAGCAAGCATTGTACCAGAGTGGGTATCAGTATTCTTATTTTTTAGATCTTTTAAATATATTTATTTAAGTATTCTATTTGCAGTTTCAAACATCTGCTACGTGAATTGGAATTGTCCAGACTGCCCACTGCCAGAACCCCACAGAAATAAAATACCTTAAGACGCTTTATTTGGGTCTTTCGGTAAAGTCACATAGATAGGTTAAAAAAAATAACAAAAAATAACAGAACAAACTCCTAAACAAACAAAAAACCTGAAGACTCATTCAGCCTTTTTTGGATTAACGAAGACATTGTTTTATTAACATGAGTTGCAAATTTCAGCACTCATTGTTTTGTCTTTTTAGCTTCTCCAATGTTGCCCAGGTTGTGGTTTCTGCCTCACGCCATGAGGCAAAATGGGGCGCCGCGGTGGCGAGATGTCAATTCTCTCGCCTGGTATACAGGAGGTCATGGCTTCGATCCCGACTGATACCTCTATATTTGGAGTTTGCATGTTCTCCCCGTGGTCATCTGGATTTTCATCAAGGTTCGGTTTTTCTCTCCACATTTATAATCATGCGTTTATAGTATTTGGCTGCTATACATTTCCACAAAAAAAAACCCACTTAGTTGAGCTATCCTTTGTGGCAAGATCGCTTCTGAAAAAAGCTATATAGCTCAGTGGACCATACCTGGTTAAATAAAAAACATAGTTTGGTTAAGTTTAAACTATCCTTTTGGAATTCTCGTAGAACAGTGAACTCGCAGTGTTGGAGAACTGCCCACAAATGTTGATATCACAGAGTTCTCTGAGATGCCTTCACACACACAGTAGAGGATAACACTTCCCACTCACTCTGCGTATGAGTGAGTAATAACTTTGAATACATATCATCATCATCATCATAAGTCAACCCTGGCAAATCCACTGCTGAACGAACATGTGATATAAAAATCAACCTATCACCTGAACATTAACCGATTCATCGCTCAAGCTCCTCGGTGAACATCCTCCCAGACGCATGCAATTCCTCGGCTTATGATGCATTTTTTACGTGGCGTATGTGTGTGTTTACATCTGTGGGGGGAGTGGTATTGTATTGGTTAGCGTGCTGCGATAACCGCATCGAACCCTCTATGTGCGTTCCTTGGTCTCATAGGTGTTCGCTAATGGCACTTGCCCCAAAAGTAATCTGAGGCTATACGTGTGATCTTTGTCTTTGTACCCCATATGTCCATGGCGTGCGTGTGTGTGTGCTCATGTTTGTGGTGAGCAGTGGTAAGACGATGGCACTGCACAGAATCCATGTGACCTCATTTTTATTCCATTCCACTCACACCAGTGCAAGGGGCAGCGAGGCATAACGACGCTACCCCGTAGGTCAGCTCTCTGGAGACGGCACAACTGGTACATGTGGTATGCTCAAGTCATCAGTGTCAAGACAATTGCAGTTTTGCTGAAGCCAACTACAGTACTTCTCACGAACCATTGTCGCCGGAGCTGATATTCATCTAACACAACTGGCAGCAACGTTACAAACCGGGCTAAAAAAGGGATCTTTGTCTTCGTATTTAAAATTGCATGCATTTGTATGTAGGTCAGTGGCCTTTTTCAGCTGGAAAATGAAATAATTCTTGCAAATCGTGACACTGATTTGCATGCCTCCTACACAAGCAGGTGACATTCATTGAAATTGTTGAGGGCGCACGTGGCATATTTAACATACGCTCATTAAGTTAATTAATCGGAAAATGCCTTCACAGTGTAAACATATTTAAAACGCGCAATTAGGACTAGAGCAATTTTAACCCATGGAAATTCCATGTGTCCACATCAATAATGTTTGGCAATTAAATATTTTATTTGTATCATATCCACTTTTCCCATTTGAGTCAAAGTGAGTGCATTTTTAAAAAATGTTATTTTATTTGCATACTGGTCCCAGTTATCACAGCTGTTTCGTATGTTCAATTCCAGAGAGTTTGATGGTTTATGATGTAGAAATCGATATCGGCCAAAATACTCTCAGCGCATGTTTCTCAATGAATCTGGATGAGAACAAGAATCTGCTCACATTTGCTGAAACTCCAAAGTTCAGATGATTGTTGGACTATGACTGGATTTCAGGAGGTCTAGTTACTGAGACCAGTCTCAGTCATGGAGACCAGTCTCAGTCATGGAGACCTGTCTAAGAAACCCTAACTTATGCTCCTAATGATAGCGAGACGTAACAGTATACAGCACGTGCATCTTACTCTCAAAATACATCAATGGGTGTGAAATCAAACAATATTGCTAGCACAGTGTGCGGCCTAAAGGCCATCGTCAACAGCAGCAGCTAGGATTAAGGCCTCCCCATGCTATCAGCATAAATCATAATCCAGATATAGAATACTAGCTGTACTACCCGGCTTCGCCCGGGACTTGTATCTACCACGGCCGGCCGCCTTTGTCTCCCCAGTGGCGATGTTAATACGCTACAGCAGTTACTCGTTTGAGGCAGAGTCGACCTAGGGGAGGTTCAAATAATCGTCACCGGTGGTGGCCGTGAGCGGGAATCGAACTGGGTTCGCCGGGTTGGTAGCGCAGCGTAGCGTTAAGCACTACACCCACCGCTCCTCACACACCACACACACACAGACACACACACAGACACACGCAGACACACACAGACAGAGACACACACACACAGACAGCACGCTAACCACTACACTACCGCTCCCCACACAGCACACACGCACACACACAGACACACACACAGACACAGGCAGCACGCTAAGCACTACACTACCGTTCCCCCTACACAACACACGCGCGCGCGTCCATAGGTACACATACACGCGCTTGCTGCAGACACACACGACTTTCAAGGTGCGTACGGCAGTAAACGACTGAAATAATAAAGCGGCAATGCTGTGTAAGGAACGCCTTAGACCCGCATTACACATTTGTGTAATGCGAGCGTAAACACACAAACACACACAAACACATACACAATACACACACACATACATGCAGACACACAGACAGACACATAACACACATACATACACACACATACAAACACAGAAACACATACACACATACATAGACACACACATACATACACACAAACACATCCACAGACGTACATACACACATACATACAGGCACGCAGACATACACATAAACACATACAAAAAAACCCACATACATACACACACACATACATACACACAAACACATGCACACACATACATACACACATGCATACAGACACACAGACATACACATAAACACATACACACATACACATGACCCGGCTTCGCCCGGGACTTGCATCCACCACGCCCGGCCGCCTTTGTCTCCCCAGTGCCGATGTTAATACGCAACACCAGTTACTCGTTTGAGGCTGAGTCGACCTAGGGGAGGTTCAAATAATCGTCACCGGTGGTGGCCGTGAGCGGGAATCGAACTCGGTTCGCCGGGTTGGTAGCGCAGCGTAGCGTTAAGCACTACACCCACCGCTCCTCACACACCACACACGCACAGACACACACACAGACACACACACAGACACACGCAGACACACGCAGACAGACACAGACAGACACACACACAGACACACAGACAGCACGCTAAGCACTACACTATCGCTCCCCACACACCACACACGCACACACACAGACACACACACAGACACACACACACAGACACAGACAGCACGCTAAGCACTACACTACCGTTCCCCCTACACAACACACGCGCGCGCGTCCATAGGAACACATACACGCGCTTGCTGCAGACACACACGACTTTCAGGGTGCGCACGGCAGTAAACGACTGCAATAATAAAGCGGCAATGCTGCGCGAGGAACGCCTTAGACCTGCAACACATTTGTGTAATGCGAGCGTAAACACACAAACACATACAAACACATACACACACACACATACACACACATACACACACACACATACACACACATACACACACATACATACACACAGACATACACATACACACAAACACACACATACATACACACAAACACATACACAATACACACAGACATACATGCAGACACACAGAGACACACATAACACACATACATACACACACATACATACACAGAAACACATACACACACATACATACACACACACATACATACACACAAACACATACACACACGTACATACACACATACAGACACACAGACATAAACACATACAAAAAAACCCACATACATACACACAAACACATACACACACATACATACACACATGCATACAGACACACAGACATACACATAAACACATACACATGACCCGGCTTCGCCCGGGACTTGGATCCACCACGCCCGGCCGCCTTTGTCTCCCAAGTGCCGATGTTAATACGCCACACCAGTTACTCGTTTGAGGCTGAGTCGACCTAGGGGAGGTTCAAATAATCGTCACCGGTGGTGGCCGTGAGCGGGAATCGAACTCGGTTCGCCGGGTTGGTAGCGCAGCGTAGCGTTAAGCACTACACCCACCGCTCCTCACACACCACACACGCACAGACACACACACAGACACACGCAGACACACACAGACAGACACAGACAGACACACACACACACAGACACACAGACAGCACGCTAAGCACTACACTACCGCTCCCCACACACCACACACGCACACACACAGACACACACACAGACACACACACAGACACAGACAGCACGCTAAGCACTACAGTACCGTTCCCCCTACACAACACACGCGCGCGCGTCCATAGGTACACATACACGCGCTTGCTGCAGACACACACGACTTTCAGGGTGCGTAAGGCAGTAAACGACTGAAATAATAAAGCGGCAATGCTGTGCGAGGAACGCCTTAGGCCAGCAACACATTTGTGTAATGCGAGCGTAAACACACACACACACACAAACACATACACAATACACACACACATACATGCAGACACACAGACAGACACATAACACACATACATACACACACATACAAACACAGAAACACATACACACATACATAGACACACACATACATACACACAAACACATCCACAGACGTACATACACACATACATACAGGCACGCAGACATACACATAAACACATACAAAAAAACCCACATACATACACACACACATACATACACACAAACACATGCACACACATACATACACACATGCATACAGACACACAGACATACACATAAACACATACACACATACACATGACCCGGCTTCGCCCGGGACTTGCATCCACCACGCCCGGCCGCCTTTGTCTCCCCAGTGCCGATGTTAATACGCAACACCAGTTACTCGTTTGAGGCTGAGTCGACCTAGGGGAGGTTCAAATAATCGTCACCGGTGGTGGCCGTGAGCGGGAATCGAACTCGGTTCGCCGGGTTGGTAGCGCAGCGTAGCGTTAAGCACTACACCCACCGCTCCTCACACACCACACACGCACAGACACACACACAGACACACGCAGACACACGCAGACACACGCAGACAGACACAGACAGACACACACACAGACACACAGACAGCACGCTAAGCACTACACTATCGCTCCCCACACACCACACACGCACACACACAGACACACACACAGACACACACACACAGACACAGACAGCACGCTAAGCACTACACTACCGTTCCCCCTACACAACACACGCGCGCGCGTCCATAGGAACACATACACGCGCTTGCTGCAGACACACACGACTTTCAGGGTGCGCACGGCAGTAAACGACTGCAATAATAAAGCGGCAATGCTGCGCGAGGAACGCCTTAGACCTGCAACACATTTGTGTAATGCGAGCGTAAACACACAAACACATACAAACATATACACATATACACACACATACACACACACACAAACACAAACATACACACACATATACACACATACATACACACACAAACATACACACACACAAACACATACATACATACACACATACATACATGCAGACACACAGAGACACACATAACACACATACATACACACACATACATACACAGAAACACATACACACACATACATACACACACACATACATACACACAAACACATACACACACGTACATACACACATACAGACACACAGACATAAACACATACAAAAAAACCCACATACATACACACAAACACATACACACACATACATACACACATGCATACAGACACACAGACATACACATAAACACATACACATGACCCGGCTTCGCCCGGGACTTGGATCCACCACGCCCGGCCGCCTTTGTCTCCCAAGTGCCGATGTTATACGCCACACCAGTTACTCGTTTGAGGCTGAGTCGACCTAGGGGAGGTTCAAATAATCGTCACCGGTGGTGGCCGTGAGCGGGAATCGAACTCGGTTCGCCGGGTTGGTAGCGCAGCGTAGCGTTAAGCACTACACCCACCGCTCCTCACACACCACACACGCACAGACACACACACAGACACACGCAGACACACACAGACAGACACAGACAGACACACACACACACAGACACACAGACAGCACGCTAAGCACTACACTACCGCTCCCCACACACCACACACGCACACACACAGACACACACACAGACACACACACAGACACAGACAGCACGCTAAGCACTACAGTACCGTTCCCCCTACACAACACACGCGCGCGCGTCCATAGGTACACATACACGCGCTTGCTGCAGACACACACGACTTTCAGGGTGCGTAAGGCAGTAAGCGACTGAAATAATAAAGCGGCAATGCTGTGCGAGGAACGCCTTAGGCCAGCAACACATTTGTGTAATGCGAGCGTAAACACACAAACACATACAAACACATACACACACATACATACACACACATACACACAAACACATACACACACATACACACACATACATACACACAGACATACACATACACACAAACACACACATACATGCACACAAACACATACACAATACACACACACATACATGCAGACACAGACAGACACATAACACACATACATACACACCAACATACACACACATACATATACACACACATACATACACACACACATACCTATATACACACAAACACATGCACACACGTACATACACACATACATAGAGACACGCAGACATACACATAAAGACATACAAAAAAACCCACATACATACACACAAACATACACACAAACACATACATACATACACACATACATAGAGACACACAGACATACACATAAACACAAACACACATACACATGACCCGGACTTGGATCCACGATGCCCGGCCGCCTTTGTCTCCCCAGTGACGATGTTCACACACGACAGCAGTTACGCGTTTGAGGCTGAGTGGACCTAGGGGAGGGCCAGGTCCGTTTCAAATAATCGTCAGCGGTGGTGGGCGTGAGTTGGAATCGAACTGGGGTCGCTCAAGCAGCTTAATGACTGTTTGTACAAAGAACATATAAAGAATCGATTATAATAACCAGGCAAGAGTCCACATTATAGACTGCCAGTACACGCACTCAGCTTCATAAGCAGGCTAGAGTGTACATGATAGAGTGGCAGTACGCTCACCGAGCTTAATAAGCAGGCTACAGTGTACATGATAGACTGGCAGTACGCTCACCCAGCTTAATGAGTATTTGTACAGTGAACATTAAAGTAATCGATTGTTGGCGCGTTGGGTTTAAAAGTAATATTAATAGCACACATTGTGGTGGGGGTGTAGTGAAGAGTAGGAAAAACTTTGATGAATTTACCTCAGAGTGGCGTGGTGGGTGTCGAGGCCTAGTAGCGTGCAAAGCCTGCGGCCTCGCCTAAAATTGTCGGCTTGGAAGAGGCAGGGTACGGGTGGCGTTCCTTCCCCCCCCCCTAGCGCTCCAACAATACTGTGTAATGGGTATTATTTAATTAAATACGGAGCTTATGAAAGTGGCGAAGGCGTGGCTAGCCGTTGGCAGGGGCAACCGCCGTCCAATGAAACTGCAGCCCTTGGCGAAGGCGTGGCTAGCCGTTGCCAGGTCCAATGAAAGCGGCGAAGGCGTGGCTAGCCGTTGCCAGGGGCAACCGCCGTCCAATGAAAGTGCGTATGGGCCAAAGTCCACACACACACAGACAGACAGACATGAACGATTTTATATATATAGATTCCACCGAGCACCTGTATGTAAGCTGATTCAATCACCCCATCTCCACAGCAGACATCGTCTCAGATGCTTCCTATTCATAGACTGCCACTCCCATCATTATTCTGGACAATCGGTCATCATCTACTCTCGCGATAAGACCGTGATAGACGAGGAATATGTATTCAATTGTCAACTGTAATCCTCGCCAGGAATACCGTAGTTGCACTATTTTTTGTATACTGTTGTCGAGACAGAACTTTGACACTCTATGCTATTTCCGTACGAGTTGCATTCATGGCTCGTCATGAAACGCATTGCCGGTAAAGATCGCTGGCCTCAATTGCTGTAAAGTTACTCGAGTGTTACCATGTGGCCTAAGAGATACAGGGGGCTCAAACCCATTTGTAGAGTACTGTATTAACATGTTTCGTACGCGCGCGCACACACACACGCGCGTTGTTAATGAACCGCTACGTACATGGGGAGTCTGATAATCTGTGGAGATTACTTTCTGGATTGCACGTATTAAGGGATTGGAGGTCGTTCTATTGGGGATGAAGTGGATTCATTTGCAGACCCTGGTCTTCCTCAGGAGCAGCTGTTCACGGGCAAGTAAACCCTGCACCTCTCGCCATCGGACACCTTTAGCCAAATTACCAAATAGTCTGGGATATGCTTAGGCAAGACTAATACAATGTTGGTGCTGTTTAACACAGCACCGCGCACTGTGTTGATTTTTTTATACCGTTTTGCTTTTTGCAGAGAGCGTCGGTCCACAGTTATGCGGCAATTGGGATCTGCTTCCGTGAATAAGGGACTGCCAATTCACCTCTCAAATCTCACCTCTCCAATCTCAAATCTCCAATCTCCAATCTCAAATCTCCAATCTCAAATCTCCAATCTCAAATCTCCAACCTCACCTCTCCAATCTCAAATCTCCAATCTCAAATCTCCAACCTCACCTCTCCAACCTCACCTCTCAAATCTCAAATCTCCAATCTCACCTCTCCAATCTCAAATCTCAAATCTCACCCCTCCAATCTCAAATCTACAATCTCAACTCTCCAATCTCAAATCTCAAATCTACAATCTCACCTCTCCAATCTCAAATCTCCAATCTCAAATCTCCAACCTCACCTCTCCAACCTCACCTCTCAAATCTCAAATCTCCAATCTCACCTCTCCAATCTCAAATCTCAAATCTCACCCCTCCAATCTCAAATCTACAATCTCAACTCTCCAATCTCAAATCTACAATCTCACCCCTCCAATCTCAAAACTCCAATTTCAAATCTCCAATCCCACCTCCCGGCTGCAAGTCAGTGCGCTACGATGTTGCCGCTCGCGCAGCGCTCGCTCAGGTGACGTGGATCAACTCCCCGACACGTAGGAGGGTGGAAGTTGTGCACGCGAGGAGGTACTGTGGGGATGACTTATTTGTGGGGCTAGAGAATAATGTAGGCTCTTTTTCTTTTGTTACCAGAACGAACGAAGGAGATGAAAAATAACAATAACTATGCATGGATTATCTGTTAAAAAATGAATGGTTTTATGTTACAACAAAACGTGGGCCCGACATACCACGCGGAAAAGTTCCGGTACCAGGGTAGGATTCCATTAAAATCTACCCAACGTGTTTGTCCACTTGAGTGGTTAATCGCAATATGGCAGCCGACGGGTAGCTGTTAGGGCACAATTATTCTTGTGCATATAATTATTGCTTTCAGTTAATTATTTTCTCGTGGGCTTGAAGTTATTTTTTTATTTTGTTTAATTCAATATCTGGGCATCAGATGCATGCCATCACGCAACAGGTCAAATAGTCTTTGAAATTAATCCTGAAGGTGGCTGTACACAATGCTACACGTTTATTCCTCAGCGTTATAATGGTGCAATTCGTAAATTACTTTGTGGGACAATTTGAGATTTCCCCCCCACCACCAAACCCTTCCCCTTCCCATGCCCCCCACTGCATGAAACTTTCTTCCAATTGTACCGGCCGTCTATTTACAACCCTGTCCCTGCTATTCACTAAGCCTCTCAGAGCTGGTGCCACATTAGATGTGAATACCACAATTTTGGTCATAGTTCTGCCCTCTGGATTAGTGTCCACAGGCCGCGGCGGGGCTATTGCTGGCCCCGGGAGACACAGCGATTGGTGTGGTTTCACGCGGTCGTTCCCGACCCGTGAAAGTTGTGAAAGCCCTGTGAAGAGCTGCTGGGCAGCAGGCTGCAGGCTGCAGGCATGGACACCGTGCAGGAGAAATTTTAAAATGCCGCACCGGGGAGGGGGGGGGGATTGTCGGCGCCACGTTGCGGCGACAATGCACTCTGCCACACAGTGTTAGCCGAAAAATGTGCTCGCGAAAGTATCTCTCTGCATCTTGGCCTTGTTAATCTACAGAGGGATGTGGGGGTGGCGTGAATAGTGTCCTTGATTGGGGGGGGGGGGACAGCCACAATAGCAACAATGTCGAGAACTGCTGATTTTAACTAAACTATTTAAACGGCTGTTTCATATGTTCAATTACAGATAGTCTGATGGTACAAGCCACATAACCACCTATTAAAACTGTTTAAAACTATACACTTTTTTTATTTCACCAGGTAAGGCCCACTAAGCTATATAGCTATTTTTTACCGAAGCGAACTGGCCACAAAGTATGGCTCAACGAAGTGGTTCAATCATCGTGTGGAAATATATCGCAGCCAAATACTCTGAACGCATGTTGATTATAAATGTGAAGGGGAAAACCGGAGGACCCCAAGCAAAATCAACGCGACCACAGCGAGAACATGCATGCTCCAAATATGCAGCACACGTCAGGGTTGGGATCGAACCCACGAACCTCCTGCATACCGGCGAGGTAATTAACATCTCGCCACCGTGGCACTCACGTAGAGGTGATAGAATTCACCTTCACCTCCCTCACCAGGTAGGATCGCCATGTCTGAGGTACCAGCAGAGGGCATAACTACATGCGAATCCATTCTCTTCAACAGTGCATACCAGTACCAACGCGTTGTTTTGGGGAATCGTGCTCATGTGTTTTCAAAGCATCTGTTAACTTTTTAGCAACATAAGTTAGAATTTATAAAAATGCAATTATTTTCGAGACCTATGTTTACGTCACAAACCTTATTCCCAAAGCGTTCGAACGTTTTTGACAAACAGCATCTGATTTGCAAGGTCTTCATGTAAACAGAACACTAATAATGTTCATTTAAATTTGTATCCGAAAATGGCAAGCAATTGCAGATCTGGATCTTACCCTGTATTTGTTTTAGATCATCTGTAACCGAGGTTGGACCGATTACTGCATTCAGACGTTGGCTCTGCCACCAAACGAGTACGTCCACGCATTCGTTCTAAAAGCTACACATTTGATCTGACACCAACAATGCATCATTATGTAACGATGTCTAATTTTACTGCACGTGCTTTATCTGTTAATGAGTGATGTGCTTCTGGAGGAAACGTAAATGCCAGTGTTCAGTAACGGTACATTTGTTGCAGTGCTGTTATGGTGTAACGAGAAGCACCAGTGGGAATTAGCGTTTTAGCAGCCCTCAGAGAAGTGTAAGGTCCTTAAGCTGTGGCCTTGGGGGAGAGGGGGTGATGAGAGGAATCTACCAGGCAAAGGCAGACAGTAGAAGGGAGAGAGTTCTGTGAATGTGGAGACAACCCCTTGAGAATTAGCCATCACCCCCGTGGTGACGCAGTCGAGAAGACGTTTCTGGAGAAGGACATTCTGTTCTATTCCGTTGTGTATTTATAAAACGAAGGTACAAAATGGCAGTTAGTTATTGGGTTTGAAAAAGGACTGAGCAGTGCCGGATTAAGCTCGTGCGGGCCTGTAGCATATGTTATGAAGGGGTCCTAAATTAAAAACAAAAAAACAAATATTAAAACACATCCACCTTCATGCTACCCCCCCCCCCCCTTCTATCAGCCTCATCCACTATCGCACTCCACCCAGTCCTCCTTTAACCCCCTGCAACATCGCCTCCATCTCCTGCTCCCATATCTCATTCCCAGTGCCGGATGATCCTCGTAGCACAAGTAGCTACACATGTAGCTACGGGCCCCGCACTTTTAAGGGCCCCGCGCTAAATGCTTTCAAGCTATCAATTCCGATTCAGTGATTCTGCACTTGCTTTATTCTTATAGTACTAGACTGCCTTCAACATTTATGAACGACTGGGTGTTTAAGGTTAACGATTTGTCGCATAATCTAACTGTATAGAAAATGAAAACGAAATACCATTACTTTACTATGCAAGTTAAAAATGCGTGTTTTAATACTTATGTGTTTTATTTTTATTTAGGGCCCATTTATAACATATGCTACAGGCCCCGCACTAGCTTAATCCGGCACTGCGGACAGGACAGGAGCGAGGTATGAAGGAGGTTGAGAGGCAACTTGCACTTGGATTGCAGTTTGGTTGGCGACCAGGGTCGAAAAAGGAAAACCCTTTGGCTTAAAGGTCATGATTAAATTATAAGTAGCCCAATGCCACACGTTTTTTTATGTACCACCAACAACAAATGCTAATGCTGAGTCAGCTTGCTTAAGGAATACATTTTGTGCTGATGAAATGTCACCTGGCATTTGCATCTCTACGTGTGCAATGTAAAGTGTTTGAAATCCTTATGTAACCAGACTGCCGTGCCTTCAAGGGCAGTGCACGCTGATAAGTCAGCGTAGCTTTGCAATATCAAACAGCCGTCAGATTGTGGTAAATAATGAAATGGTATGTCACATCTTAACGTAATCTTACTCGGCAGACTGACACAAAATGTCAGGTTTATTTAAAGGCAGCGGGTGAAGATTATGCACGGAAATTACGTTGCATTTACAAAGCAGACCAATTGTAATGTGAGAAATTAATAAAATGTGTTTAAAAATATCTATCTCATATCGACACTTAACATACGTTCCAGGGATCCCAGCCAAACATATGACACCCTACTGCATTGCAAGTAATGCTTTTTGAGGTATTATAGTGGTTAAGGGCTACTAAACAAAAATGAATCTCAGCAGTGAGGTTATTGCATAATGTTCTGAGACCTGTGGCATAGAAATCCCTAAACATTCAGTAAGAAAAAAAAAACATATTTTCGCTTACTTTCACAATGCACGCTGATACCACTGCGGACAGAAGGGCCTCTTATATCGGGCACTTGGCCTACTTTTCCACCCTAGCCATGTGTCTTGAAACAAGCAGGAGGGCCCACGCTTTACTCCAGTCCCCTTGACTTGTCCAGTGAACTAAAATTGTGAACAAAGACTGGCAATTAAAAAGAAACGTGCCCATCGTTTCAACTTCTAAGCCAGGAGATTGAGCCAGGAACCTCTGGATTGCAAGTTCAGTGTTTTCACCGTCATACCATGGCAGCATTGCCATTAATGATACCAATGTGTTCGTGTGGTTCTTCAAGTGAACACACTGATGTCTAAGAATAACCAGTTTTAAACTGTTGTATGTAGATAAGCTACGTACTGGGCATTGTGCACGCAAAAATATAGGAATTATCAATTGCATTTGAATGTCGTGTGGCGATTTCGCTGCAAAGCTTGAGTCCACATGACAGGCAAAAACTGACGCGTCCACAAAGAAAGAGCAGTCACATGATCTTTTAGGCCTATGAGAGGGCATTGATACTGTGAACCGTTAACGTACAGTATGTGCAATATGTTGTTTTTATTCGTTTGCAAAAGGAATGTCTTTTTTTGCCAAATAAATATCTTAACTTGATCACTTGTATTTAAAATAAAACAAGTCAAAAGTTATAGTAGTAGGTTTTTACCCTTTTAAACTGGTACAAAACTGACACCTTTATTCAAGGCATCATGTTTGCAATAACCACAACACAAGTAGTCAAAAAAGCAAACAAAAAGAAGCAACTCTGATAATGATAATAATATGCACTGTCCTTGAAGTTGATTGGTCCACACCCGAGACGGCTTTCTTTAGAGCCTAGTCCCCATTGGTGTTGGACCAGATGACACCAGAAGGCGTACAACTCAAACACAGTGCAATATCAGAGTCTTGAGAGCTCGGTAAGCATTTACACTATGAGATCTCTTTTACCAGTGGCAAAATATAGTAGTAGGTTTTTACCCTTTTAAACTGGTACAAAACTGACAGCTAGGCGTAGTCACAAACCGAACCTCTCCAAAATAAAGGCTCAGTCTTTTGTTATGCAGTCTATTCATAGTCTCAAACCGCACCTTACCATGATAATAAAAAGTGGGCCATCCCTGCCCCCCCCCCAACCATTATATATACGGAGTGGTATCTCCTGTAATCTCTCATTTACTTGATACAGCTGTCGGGCTGTGACGGTTCCACCTGAAGACGGAAGCTTGTGTTGCCTCCGAAACGTCGTGATTTTTATTTTATTTTACTTTTATTAATTTTAATGTTTTACCTACGTGACTTTACCGAAAAAAACCTAAAAATATAAATGTGTCAGTTTTGTACCAGTTTAAAAGGGTAAAAACCTACTACTATATTTTACCACTGGTAAAAGAGATCTCATAGTGTAAAGTCAAAAGTTACTTGCTGCTCACATGATTATAAAGCTCGGCAAGGACGAGCACTCAAATCATTTATTGAATTGCATTGGCACGAGTCCAAATATTGAACGCAGCACAAAATGCCATCTCACTTGGGAATGGCACCATAACATTTTTTCCTCATGACTTCCACCATTGAACCACTGAATATAACTATTCAACAGATTCACATGGAGCATTGGTAGTTACCGTGCATGTAAACCTACAATATTTATCGAAGAATATGGGACTAAACACACCAAGGCTTACACTGATGTGGACCTGTGCTCAACAAAACGTGGGGACATTATCAAGAAGCATCGTGCATGTTAATGAAGTGCGAATGAGCGTGTAATCCCGAGCAAAACGTCACCGGCTTAGAATGGCTCTGAGAGATTACACAAGGGCTTAAACCGAATCATGCCACCGATGGGACATTCAAAGATACAAACGAGTTTGCATGGGATTTTCCCCCATGTGTGCATCCAAATCAGTGTCTCGCAGAGCCAAAAGGTCCACAGATGCCCTCAAAATTTCAATAAGGTAAGGTTTATAAAAATATTTTTTACAAATACTGATGCTTTTGTGACAATAATAACGTGATTTTGAGTCCTGGTATGGAATGTACATGTGGGTTTTAGTAAAATGAGTTAGCTCTAGTGCATGTACATTTCTCTAGGGAAAGTGACACTTTGTACATAAACAACAGTGATTTAAGCGGTGGTCTTTTTCTTGGTATGGCTGGGGAAGTAGTTTCTAGTTTGATGTCGAGGTTAGAAATCCATTCAACGGCTTCAGGTGAGGCACAGTGAGTGGTCGCGATGCCACCGGCAATGGCTGTCTCAGGGCAGGAGTTCGTCACGTGGGGCGATCGGCTGATTTGTGTGGTGGCCACAGTCACCGTTTGGGCTGCTCCCTCGCACTCCGCTTGTGGAGCGAGTGGCCTCATCTTTCCCCGGCCCTGTCCTCAAGCGGTCGACGGTTGTCCAAGCGGTGGTAACTCGGTAGAAAGAAAAGATCGACCGTGTGTCTGACATATTTTTATCGTATTGTATGGACGTCAAGCCACGTGTAGTTAATATTTGTACATGTACTCGTTACCTGACATCTGCACACGTGTGTTTTATATGTGTGTTTGGGTAAACCCAACTGGCCAAGTAGGGTGCTGGCTGCATTATATTGCAATGTTTGTCATATAATATCTATATTATGTATAATATCTAACTAATAAGCACTTGGATTTGGTTTCTTCGGTTCAGAAATAGGATCATTCCCAAAAAGAATTGGCTCATTTAATATCGCAACCTTCAAGGTGGCATTTGTTAATGACAAAATGTGGTTCAATATGTTCTACCTGTTTTGTGTATAGAACTTTGTTCTTTTCTTGACACTTTCCAACTAATGTAGAAACCGTTTATGGATAATCTCTGTCTCTCCATCGTCTGCAATGAGTGGGGGGCCCGGGGTGGGAGACAGTATAACTCCAGTAAGCATGGTCCAATTTCAACAGAACTTTAGGATAAATGTGTTCCTATTAGGGACTTGATCTATTGAAAATGGGCTAAGTATGTCAAAAGGTGGCTTAAACTTTGGTGACACAAACCAGAGCAAAAAATGACTACACTATGTGCAAGTATGAAAATACGTTCGTGGCATGATAGCTCTCAGCTTCCTTACTTATAATCTAATACTTGCCAAGGGCAAATGCATGCTGTAAAGCATTGCAAAACATGCGTGGTTTTCTCACCTGTTTGTAATACAATTGGTAGAAAGTGCCTCCATTGTGCAATGTTAAGATGGCATACCTCTTTACCATGTTTATACAAAACAATACTTCGTTTTTTATGCATATTCGATACACGAGATATGTATGGTCTGAGTAACTATATGTGACCACAAAGTTGATTACCAGGAGTCTCTTACGTTGTCTCGTTAATTTTGTCTTTAACTTCGGGATGATATATTTACAGTCAAGGGTGTAACTTCAGTTCTGATTGGATTATCGGATTAACAGACCATGAATTAGAATGCGAAATTAACAAGATCAGTATGCAACCTGATCGGCAGAACAAAACCATGTCCGATGCAAGTGATCAAAATTGTGCAGAAATAAATAGCAGGTCCTGATCAGGTAGTCTGTATCAGATGTGTTCACTGAGTGGTCAGATGGAAAGGTATCATTGATTGTATCCAATCGGAATGCAATTTAGATCAAGATTGGACTTGACTTCATGGTTCAATATTCATTCCCCGTCTCATTTATATTTCTGGTGAACTTTGATATCGGGTACTTTCTTTAAACGTGCCGAATACACGTATAATGATTTAGTTTTTTTTATATCTCACAAAAGCGAATATAGAAAACTAAAAATTACTGGCAACCGAGGAATTGTCATGTCCAATACAGATTTACGGGTCTTAAAGAAGTTGTGCTCGTGATCAAAGGCAGGAAACGCAAGTAGAGGAGAGATAGAAAGTG